>NC_080027.1:5487570-5787570 GCF_030020395.1 Manis pentadactyla | reverse complement strand
CCTGTTGTCGACCGAAAAGTGAACTTGTTGCTTTGCTCAACACCATGTTTGAAGGACATCGGCATGATCACTGCTGATAGGACGGAGGGTCAAATAAAAAGGAACACCAATTTCTAGACAGGAGCAGTTGGAAGCTAAGAGTGTATTGTGGAGTGATATGTTTATTTGAGTTTCCAAACTTCCCTCTTTAGGTGGTTATTACTTCACATTCGTGAAGATCATAAAACCCACCGATTTAAAAGGCCCAGATGCTTATTATTACAGCAACTCAGTTGTTGAGGTGAGAGAAAATGAGAAGGACGTTGCTGCACCACTAAATCTTTGGCTGGGTCCTGCTGAAAACAAACAAAATGAATTCACGGTGGCCAGATAGGGCTATTTTCTACTGACTGTCTCTGGGGGCTCAAACAGAATCCATTTGTTTGATTGTTTGTTTTTCAGTTTCACTCATGTAGGGTACTTGTCCCCACACCTTCAGCTTGTAGTTTGTCTGTGTCCTTGGATCTCAAGTGAGTCTCCTGTAAGGAAGCACGTAGGTTTCCTGAGATTTCATCCGTTCTTTTAACCCTGTATCTTTTGTTTGCAGCACTCAGAGCCTGACCATTTATTCTGATGATTCAGAACTGTGCCCTCATTGCACTAAAAGAATTTTTTTTTGTTATCATTAATCTACAATCCCGTGAAGAACATTATGTTTACGATGCTACCCCTTCACCAAGTCCACCCCCAAAAACCTCTTACAGTCGCTGTCCATCAGCATAGTTGGATGCTATAGATCCCTTCACCATGTACCCCTTCACAGACACCGTTACAGTCGCTGTCAATTAGCGAGTACTAGGATGCTATATAATCTCTGCTAGTCTTCACTGTGTTGTTCAGCACTCCCCATGCCACGCCCGACCCACGCAATATACATGCTAATCCTAATGCCCCCATTCTTTCTCCCCGCACGTATCCCTCCCATCAGAACCTCCCTGCCCGGTCCTTTCCTCTTGGCATCTTTCAGTCAACTCTCGGGTTCTGTGAGTCTGCTGCTGTTTTTTTCCTTCAGTTTTTCTTTGTTGTTATACTCCACACATGAGTGAAATCATTTGGTACTTGTCTTTCTCCGCCTGACCTATTTCTCTGAACATACTACCGTCTAGCTCCATCCACGTCATTGCAAATGGTAGGATTTGTTTTCTTCTTAGGGCTGCTTACTGCACTTTTTAAACTGGATTTCATTCTTCCTTTTTGTTGTAGTTTAGCTATGTGCATTCATCATTCATCTCCTGGTTATGAGCAACAGCTTTGTGTCAATCGATATGTATCTGTATCTATCTATCGCTCTGTCTGTCTGTATATCTATCTATCTTTCTATATATCCTTCTATCTATGTCTCTATCCTTCTCTCTATTTATCTATCCATCTATCTACCTTCCTGGCATATATCTATCATGTGTATCATCTATCTATTATCTGTCATCTATCTATCTGTCTATCTATGAATCAATCATCTTTCTGTCTGCCCAACTATCCTTATGTACAGAACAGTTAACAACATCACCTATGTCTGTTCCCTACATTATGCTTCCAAAAACATTGCAAGGTCACTAGGCCGTAGGGAGAGCACTGGGCTCACTGAGACAATTGCAGATCGAGTCAGCCGCGTGTGCTTAAAAAACCAGTAAATGGTGGTGCAGGGATTTGAACCCGTATCTCTGTCCTCTGTCCTCTCAAACCTCCTTCTCGCTTGCTAACTGTATTTAGCCACATTCATTGGCTAAGTTCTCACTGAAGACCGCAAGTATACTTCCTCTGGGCTTGTTGTAGACAGAAAAGTATACTTGGTGCTTTACTCACCACCATGTTTGAGGGACATTGGCGTGTTCACCACTGATAGGAGGAGGGACAAATAAAAAGGAACACCTATTTCTAGACAGGAGAATTTGGGAGCAAAGTGTGTGTTGGGGAGGGACGTGTTTGTTTGAGTGTCCAAACTTCCCTCTTTATGTGGTTATTACTTCTTTACAATCGTGAACATCATAAAACCCAGTGATTTCAAAAGCCCAGACGCATATTATTACAGCAATTCATTTGTTGATGTGAGAAAAAATGAGAAGGACATTGCAGTACCACTAAATCTGTACCTGGGCACTGCTGAAACCAAACAAAAAGAATCCACGGTTGCTAGGTAGGACTATTTTCTAGTGACTGTCTCTGGGGACTTAAACAGAATCCATTTGTTTCTTTGTTTTATCAGATTCACTCGTATTTGGTACCTGTCCCTGCCCCTTCAGCTTGTAATTTGTCTGTGTCCTTGGATCTCAAGTGAGTCTCCAGTTAGGGGGCACGTAGGTGTTCTTGAGTTTTCATCAGTTCTTCTAACCATGTGTCTTTTGTTTGGAGCAGTCAAAGCCTGTGCTTTTATTCTGATATTTGACAGCGATGCTCTTACTGCACTTTGAAATTTTTTTTTGTTCTCATTAATATACAATCACATGCAGAACATTATGTTTACTAGTCTACCCCTTTCACCAAGTCCTCGCCAAATCCCAGTTACAGTCGTTTTCAGTCAGCGTGTAGTAACATGCTTAAGAAACACTACTTGTCTTCTCTGTGTTGTATAGCCCTACCCATGACCCTACACTCTACACATTATTCATGCTAATCCTAGTGCCCCCATTCTTTTTCCCCGCCCTTATCACTCCCTTCCCACAAACCCAACCCAGTCCCTTTCTCTTTGGTAGCTGTTAGTCCACTCTCGGGTACTGTGTGTCTGCTGCTGTTTTTTCCTTCAGTTTTTCTTTCTTTTCGTACTTCACACATGAATGAAATCATTTGGTACATGTATTTCTCCGACTGGCCTATTTGACTGAGCAAAATACCCTCTAGCTCCATCCACGTTATTGCCAATGATAGGATTTGTTTTCTTCTTAAGGCTGCTTACTACACTTTTTAAACTGGATTTTATTCTTCTTTTTTGTTTGTAGTTTCGCTATGTGCATCAACCATTGCTCTCATGGTTATTAGTGATAGCTTTGTGTTAATCGATATGGACCTATATCTGTCTATCTGTCTGTCTATCTATCTATCTATCTATCTATCAATCAATAAATCAATCATCTGTTTGTCTGCCAATCTGTCCTTGTGTACAGAACAGTTAACGACATAGACTATGTCATTTTCCTTCATTATGCTTCCAAAAATCCTGCAAGGTAAATAGGCTATAGGGAGAGCACTGGGTTCAACGAGACACTTGCAGGTCGTGTTGGCCGCGTGTACTAAAAACCAGTAAATGGTTGTGCAGGGACATGAAACCGTGTCTCTATCCTCTGTCCTCTTTCATCTCCTTCTCAATTGCTGTCTGTATTTAGCCACATTCATTGACTTAGTGCTCCCTGAAGACCACAAGTATCCTTCATCTGGGCCTGTTGTCGACCGAAAAGTGAACTTGTTGCTTTGCTCAACACCATGTTTGAAGGACATCGGCATGATCACTGCTGATAGGACGGAGGGTCAAATAAAAAGGAACACCAATTTCTAGACAGGAGCAGTTGGAAGCTAAGAGTGTATTGTGGAGTGATATGTTTATTTGAGTTTCCAAACTTCCCTCTTTAGGTGGTTATTACTTCACATTCGTGAAGATCATAAAACCCACCGATTTAAAAGGCCCAGATGCTTATTATTACAGCAACTCAGTTGTTGAGGTGAGAGAAAATGAGAAGGACGTTGCTGCACCACTAAATCTTTGGCTGGGTCCTGCTGAAAACAAACAAAATGAATTCACGGTGGCCAGATAGGGCTATTTTCTACTGACTGTCTCTGGGGGCTCAAACAGAATCCATTTGTTTCTTTGTTTTATCAGATTCACTCGTATTTGGTACCTGTCCCTGCCCCTTCAGCTTGTAATTTGTCTGTGTCCTTGGATCTCAAGTGAGTCTCCAGTTAGGGGGCACGTAGGTGTTCTTGAGTTTTCATCAGTTCTTCTAACCATGTGTCTTTTGTTTGGAGCAGTCAAAGCCTGTGCTTTTATTCTGATATTTGACAGCGATGCTCTTACTGCACTTTGAAATTTTTTTTTGTTCTCATTAATATACAATCACATGCAGAACATTATGTTTACTAGTCTACCCCTTTCACCAAGTCCTCGCCAAATCCCAGTTACAGTCGTTTTCAGTCAGCGTGTAGTAACATGCTTTAGAATCACTACTTGTCTTCTCTGTGTTGTATAGCCCTACCCATGACCCTACACTCTACACATTATTCATGCTAATCCTAGTGCCCCCATTCTTTTTCCCCGCCCTTATCACTCCCTTCCCACAAACCCAACCCAGTCCCTTTCTCTTTGGTAGCTGTTAGTCCACTCTCGGGTACTGTGTGTCTGCTGCTGTTTTTTCCTTCAGTTTTTCTTTCTTTTCGTACTTCACACATGAATGAAATCATTTGGTACATGTATTTCTCCGACTGGCCTATTTGACTGAGCATAATACCCTCTAGCTCCATCCACGTTATTGCCAATGATAGGATTTGTTTTCTTCTTAAGGCTGCTTACTACACTTTTTAAACTGGATTTTATTCTTCTTTTTTGTTTGTAGTTTCGCTATGTGCATCAACCATTGCTCTCATGGTTATTAGTGATAGCTTTGTGTTAATCGATATGGACCTATATCTGTCTATCTGTCTGTCTATCTATCTATCTATCTCTCAATCAATAAATCAATCATCTGTTTGTCTGCCAATCTGTCCTTGTGTACAGAACAGTTAACGACATAGACTATGTCATTTTCCTTCATTATGCTTCCAAAAATCCTGCAAGGTAAATAGGCTATAGGGAGAGCACTGGGTTCAACGAGACACTTGCAGGTCGTGTTGGCCGCGTGTACTAAAAACCAGTAAATGGTTGTGCAGGGACATGAAACCGTGTCTCTATCCTCTGTCCTCTTTCATCTCCTTCTCAATTGCTGTCTGTATTTAGCCACATTCATTGACTTAGTGCTCCCTGAAGACCACAAGTATCCTTCATCTGGGCCTGTTGTCGACCGAAAAGTGAACTTGTTGCTTTGCTCAACACCATGTTTGAAGGACATCGGCATGATCACTGCTGATAGGACGGAGGGTCAAATAAAAAGGAACACCAATTTCTAGACAGGAGCAGTTGGAAGCTAAGAGTGTATTGTGGAGTGATATGTTTATTTGAGTTTCCAAACTTCCCTCTTTAGGTGGTTATTACTTCACATTCGTGAAGATCATAAAACCCACCGATTTAAAAGGCCCAGATGCTTATTATTACAGCAACTCAGTTGTTGAGGTGAGAGAAAATGAGAAGGACGTTGCTGCACCACTAAATCTTTGGCTGGGTCCTGCTGAAAACAAACAAAATGAATTCACGGTGGCCAGATAGGGCTATTTTCTACTGACTGTCTCTGGGGGCTCAAACAGAATCCATTTGTTTGATTGTTTGTTTTTCAGTTTCACTCATGTAGGGTACTTGTCCCCACACCTTCAGCTTGTAGTTTGTCTGTGTCCTTGGATCTCAAGTGAGTCTCCTGTAAGGAAGCACGTAGGTTTCCTGAGATTTCATCCGTTCTTTTAACCCTGTATCTTTTGTTTGCAGCACTCAGAGCCTGACCATTTATTCTGATGATTCAGAACTGTGCCCTCATTGCACTAAAAGAATTTTTTTTTGTTATCATTAATCTACAATCCCGTGAAGAACATTATGTTTACGATGCTACCCCTTCACCAAGTCCACCCCCAAAAACCTCTTACAGTCGCTGTCCATCAGCATAGTTGGATGCTATAGATCCCTTCACCATGTACCCCTTCACAGACACCGTTACATTCGCTGTCAATTAGCGAGTACTAGGATGCTATATAATCTCTGCTAGTCTTCACTGTGTTGTTCAGCACTCCCCATGCCACGCCCGACCCACGCAATATACATGCTAATCCTAATGCCCCCATTCTTTCTCCCCGCACGTATCCCTCCCATCAGAACCTCCCTGCCCGGTCCTTTCCTCTTGGCATCTTTCAGTCAACTCTCGGGTTCTGTGAGTCTGCTGCTGTTTTTTTCCTTCAGTTTTTCTTTGTTGTTATACTCCACACATGAGTGAAATCATTTGGTACTTGTCTTTCTCCGCCTGACCTATTTCTCTGAACATACTACCGTCTAGCTCCATCCACGTCATTGCAAATGGTAGGATTTGTTTTCTTCTTAGGGCTGCTTACTGCACTTTTTAAACTGGATTTCATTCTTCCTTTTTGTTGTAGTTTAGCTATGTGCATTCATCATTCATCTCCTGGTTATGAGCAACAGCTTTGTGTCAATCGATATGTATCTGTATCTATCTATCGCTCTGTCTGTCTGTATATCTATCTATCTTTCTATATATCCTTCTATCTATGTCTCTATCCTTCTCTCTATTTATCTATCCATCTATCTACCTTCCTGGCATATATCTATCATGTGTATCATCTATCTATTATCTGTCATCTATCTATCTGTCTATCTATGAATCAATCATCTTTCTGTCTGCCCAACTATCCTTATGTACAGAACAGTTAACAACATCACCTATGTCTGTTCCCTACATTATGCTTCCAAAAACATTGCAAGGTCACTAGGCCGTAGGGAGAGCACTGGGCTCACTGAGACAATTGCAGATCGAGTCAGCCGCGTGTGCTTAAAAAACCAGTAAATGGTGGTGCAGGGATTTGAACCCGTATCTCTGTCCTCTGTCCTCTTAAACCTCCTTCTTGCTTGCTAACTGTATTTAGCCACATTCATTGGCTAAGTTCTCACTGAAGACCGCAAGTATACTTCCTCTGGGCTTGTTGTAGACAGAAAAGTATACTTGGTGCTTTACTCACCACCATGTTTGAGGGACATTGGCGTGTTCACCACTGATAGGAGGAGGGACAAATAAAAAGGAACACCTATTTCTAGACAGGAGAATTTGGGAGCAAAGTGTGTGTTGGGGAGGGACGTGTTTGTTTGAGTGTCCAAACTTCCCTCTTTATGTGGTTATTACTTCTTTACAATCGTGAACATCATAAAACCCAGTGATTTCAAAAGCCCAGACGCATATTATTACAGCAATTCATTTGTTGATGTGAGAAAAAATGAGAAGGACATTGCAGTACCACTAAATCTATACCTGGGCACTGCTGAAACCAAACAAAAAGAATCCACGGTTGCTAGGTAGGACTATTTTCTAGTGACTGTCTCTGGGGACTTAAACAGAATCCATTTGTTTCTTTGTTTTATCAGATTCACTCGTATTTGGTACCTGTCCCTGCCCCTTCAGCTTGTAATTTGTCTGTGTCCTTGGATCTCAAGTGAGTCTCCAGTTAGGGGGCACGTAGGTGTTCTTGAGTTTTCATCAGTTCTTCTAACCATGTGTCTTTTGTTTGGAGCAGTCAAAGCCTGTGCTTTTATTCTGATATTTGACAGCGATGCTCTTACTGCACTTTGAAATTTTTTTTTGTTCTCATTAATATACAATCACATGCAGAACATTATGTTTACTAGTCTACCCCTTTCACCAAGTCCTCGCCAAATCCCAGTTACAGTCGTTTTCAGTCAGCGTGTAGTAACATGCTTTAGAATCACTACTTGTCTTCTCTGTGTTGTATAGCCCTACCCATGACCCTACACTCTACACATTATTCATGCTAATCCTAGTGCCCCCATTCTTTTTCCCCGCCCTTATCACTCCCTTCCCACAAACCCAACCCAGTCCCTTTCTCTTTGGTAGCTGTTAGTCCACTCTCGGGTACTGTGTGTCTGCTGCTGTTTTTTCCTTCAGTTTTTCTTTCTTTTCGTACTTCACACATGAATGAAATCATTTGGTACATGTATTTCTCCGACTGGCCTATTTGACTGAGCATAATACCCTCTAGCTCCATCCACGTTATTGCCAATGATAGGATTTGTTTTCTTCTTAAGGCTGCTTACTACACTTTTTAAACTGGATTTTATTCTTCTTTTTTGTTTGTTGTTTCGCTATGTGCATCAACCATTGCTCTCATGGTTATTAGTGATAGCTTTGTGTTAATCGATATGGACCTATATCTGTCTATCTGTCTGTCTATCTATCTATCTATCTATCTATCAATCAATAAATCAATCATCTGTTTGTCTGCCAATCTGTCCTTGTGTACAGAACAGTTAACGACATAGACTATGTCATTTTCCTTCATTATGCTTCCAAAAATCCTGCAAGGTAAATAGGCTATAGGGAGAGCACTGGGTTCAACGAGACACTTGCAGGTCGTGTTGGCCGCGTGTACTAAAAACCAGTAAATGGTTGTGCAGGGACATGAAACCGTGTCTCTATCCTCTGTCCTCTTTCATCTCCTTCTCAATTGCTGTCTGTATTTAGCCACATTCATTGACTTAGTGCTCCCTGAAGACCACAAGTATCCTTCATCTGGGCCTGTTGTCGACCGAAAAGTGAACTTGTTGCTTTGCTCAACACCATGTTTGAAGGACATCGGCATGATCACTGCTGATAGGACGGAGGGTCAAATAAAGAGGAACACCGATTTCTAGACAGGAGCAGTTGGAAGCTAAGAGTGTATTGTGGAGTGATATGTTTATTTGAGTTTCCAAACTTCCCTCTTTAGGTGGTTATTACTTCACATTCGTGAAGATCATAAAACCCACCGATTTAAAAGGCCCAGATGCTTATTATTACAGCAACTCAGTTGTTGAGGTGAGAGAAAATGAGAAGGACATTGCTGCACCACTAAATCTTTGGCTGGGTCCTGCTGAAAACAAACAAAATGAATTCACGGTGGCCAGATAGGGCTATTTTCTACTGACTGTCTCTGGGGGCTCAAACAGAATCCATTTGTTTGATTGTTCGTTTTTCAGTTTCACTCATGTAGGGTACTTGTCCCCACACCTTCAGCTTGTAGTTTGTCTGTGTCCTTGGATCTCAAGTGAGTCTCCTGTAAGGAAGCACGTAGGTTTCCTGAGATTTCATCCGTTCTTTTAACCCTGTATCTTTTGTTTGCAGCACTCAGAGCCTGACCATTTATTCTGATGATTCAGAACTGTGCCCTCATTGCACTAAAAAAATTTTTTTTTGTTATCATTAATCTACAATCCCGTGAAGAACATTATGTTTACGATGCTACCCCTTCACCAAGTCCACCCCCAAAATCCTCTTACAGTCGCTGTCCGTCAGCATAGTTGGATGCTATAGATCCCTTCACCATGTACCCCTTCACAGACACCGTTACAGTCGCTGTCAATTAGCGAGTACTAGGATGCTATATAATCTCTGCTAGTCTTCACTGTGTTGTTCAGCACTCCCCATGCCACGCCCGACCCACGCAATATACATGCTAATCCTAATGCCCCCATTCTTTCTCCCCGCACGTATCCCTCCCATCAGAACCTCCCTGCCCGGTCCTTTCCTCTTGGCATCTTTCAGTCAACTCTCGGGTTCTGTGAGTCTGCTGCTGTTTTTTTCCTTCAGTTTTTCTTTGTTGTTATACTCCACACATGAGTGAAATCATTTGGTACTTGTCTTTCTCCGCCTGACCTATTTCTCTGAACATACTACCGTCTAGCTCCATCCACGTCATTGCAAATGGTAGGATTTGTTTTCTTCTTAGGGCTGCTTTCTGCACTTTTTAAACTGGATTTCATTCTTCCTCTTTGTTGTAGTTTAGCTATGTGCATTCATCATTCATCTCCTGGTTATGAGCAACAGCTTTGTGTCAATCGATATGTATCTGTATCTATCTATCGCTCTGTCTGTCTGTATATCTATCTATCTTTCTATATATCCTTCTATCTATGTCTCTATCCTTCTCTCTATTTATCTATCCATCTATCTACCTTCCTGGCATATATCTATCATGTGTATCATCTATCTATTATCTGTCATCTATCTATCTGTCTATCTATGAATCAATCATCTTTCTGTCTGCCCAACTATCCTTATGTACAGAACAGTTAACAACATCACCTATGTCTGTTCCCTACATTATGCTTCCAAAAACATTGCAAGGTCACTAGGCCGTAGGGAGAGCACTGGGCTCACTGAGACAATTGCAGATCGAGTCAGCCGCGTGTGCTTAAAAAACCAGTAAATGGTGGTGCAGGGATTTGAACCCGTATCTCTGTCCTCTGTCTTCTTAAACCTCCTTCTCGCTTGCTAACTGTATTTAGCCACATTCATTGGCTAAGTTCTCACTGAAGACCGCAAGTATACTTCCTCTGGGCTTGTTGTAGACAGAAAAGTATACTTGGTGCTTTACTCACCACCATGTTTGAGGGACATTGGCGTGTTCACCACTGATAGGAGGAGGGACAAATAAAAAGGAACACCTATTTCTAGACAGGAGAATTTGGGAGCAAAGTGTGTGTTGGGGAGGGACGTGTTTGTTTGAGTGTCCAAACTTCCCTCTTTATGTGGTTATTACTTCTTTACAATCGTGAACATCATAAAACCCAGTGATTTCAAAAGCCCAGACGCATATTATTACAGCAATTCATTTGTTGATGTGAGAAAAAATGAGAAGGACATTGCAGTACCACTAAATCTATACCTGGGCACTGCTGAAACCAAACAAAAAGAATCCACGGTTGCTAGGTAGGACTATTTTCTAGTGACTGTCTCTGGGGACTTAAACAGAATCCATTTGTTTCTTTGTTTTATCAGATTCACTCGTATTTGGTACCTGTCCCTGCCCCTTCAGCTTGTAATTTGTCTGTGTCCTTGGATCTCAAGTGAGTCTCCAGTTAGGGGGCACGTAGGTGTTCTTGAGTTTTCATCAGTTCTTCTAACCATGTGTCTTTTGTTTGGAGCAGTCAAAGCCTGTGCTTTTATTCTGATATTTGACAGCGATGCTCTTACTGCACTTTGAAATTTTTTTTTGTTCTCATTAATATACAATCACATGCAGAACATTATGTTTACTAGTCTACCCCTTTCACCAAGTCCTCGCCAAATCCCAGTTACAGTCGTTTTCAGTCAGCGTGTAGTAACATGCTTTAGAATCACTACTTGTCTTCTCTGTGTTGTATAGCCCTACCCATGACCCTACACTCTACACATTATTCATGCTAATCCTAGTGCCCCCATTCTTTTTCCCCGCCCTTATCACTCCCTTCCCACAAACCCAACCCAGTCCCTTTCTCTTTGGTAGCTGTTAGTCCACTCTCGGGTACTGTGTGTCTGCTGCTGTTTTTTCCTTCAGTTTTTCTTTCTTTTCGTACTTCACACATGAATGAAATCATTTGGTACATGTATTTCTCCGACTGACCTATTTGACTGAGCATAATACCCTCTAGCTCCATCCACGTTATTGCCAATGATAGGATTTGTTTTCTTCTTAAGGCTGCTTACTACACTTTTTAAACTGGATTTTATTCTTCTTTTTTGTTTGTAGTTTCGCTATGTGCATCAACCATTGCTCTCATGGTTATTAGTGATAGCTTTGTGTTAATCGATATGGACCTATATCTGTCTATCTGTCTGTCTATCTATCTATCTATCTATCTATCAATCAATAAATCAATCATCTGTTTGTCTGCCAATCTGTCCTTGTGTACAGAACAGTTAACGACATAGACTATGTCATTTTCCTTCATTATGCTTCCAAAAATCCTGCAAGGTAAATAGGCTATAGGGAGAGCACTGGGTTCAACGAGACACTTGCAGGTCGTGTTGGCCGCGTGTACTAAAAACCAGTAAATGGTTGTGCAGGGACATGAAACCGTGTCTCTATCCTCTGTCCTCTTTCATCTCCTTCTCAATTGCTGTCTGTATTTAGCCACATTCATTGACTTAGTGCTCCCTGAAGACCACAAGTATCCTTCATCTGGGCCTGTTGTCGACCGAAAAGTGAACTTGTTGCTTTGCTCAACACCATGTTTGAAGGACATCGGCATGATCACTGCTGATAGGACGGAGGGTCAAATAAAGAGGAACACCGATTTCTAGACAGGAGCAGTTGGAAGCTAAGAGTGTATTGTGGAGTGATATGTTTATTTGAGTTTCCAAACTTCCCTCTTTAGGTGGTTATTACTTCACATTCGTGAAGATCATAAAACCCACCGATTTAAAAGGCCCAGATGCTTATTATTACAGCAACTCAGTTGTTGAGGTGAGAGAAAATGAGAAGGACATTGCTGCACCACTAAATCTTTGGCTGGGTCCTGCTGAAAACAAACAAAATGAATTCACGGTGGCCAGATAGGGCTATTTTCTACTGACTGTCTCTGGGGGCTCAAACAGAATCCATTTGTTTGATTGTTCGTTTTTCAGTTTCACTCATGTAGGGTACTTGTCCCCACACCTTCAGCTTGTAGTTTGTCTGTGTCCTTGGATCTCAAGTGAGTCTCCTGTAAGGAAGCACGTAGGTTTCCTGAGATTTCATCCGTTCTTTTAACCCTGTATCTTTTGTTTGCAGCACTCAGAGCCTGACCATTTATTCTGATGATTCAGAACTGTGCCCTCATTGCACTAAAAAAATTTTTTTTTGTTATCATTAATCTACAATCCCGTGAAGAACATTATGTTTACGATGCTACCCCTTCACCAAGTCCACCCCCAAAATCCTCTTACAGTCGCTGTCCGTCAGCATAGTTGGATGCTATAGATCCCTTCACCATGTACCCCTTCACAGACACCGTTACAGTCGCTGTCAATTAGCGAGTACTAGGATGCTATATAATCTCTGCTAGTCTTCACTGTGTTGTTCAGCACTCCCCATGCCACGCCCGACCCACGCAATATACATGCTAATCCTAATGCCCCCATTCTTTCTCCCCGCACGTATCCCTCCCATCAGAACCTCCCTGCCCGGTCCTTTCCTCTTGGCATCTTTCAGTCAACTCTCGGGTTCTGTGAGTCTGCTGCTGTTTTTTTCCTTCAGTTTTTCTTTGTTGTTATACTCCACACATGAGTGAAATCATTTGGTACTTGTCTTTCTCCGCCTGACCTATTTCTCTGAACATACTACCGTCTAGCTCCATCCACGTCATTGCAAATGGTAGGATTTGTTTTCTTCTTAGGGCTGCTTTCTGCACTTTTTAAACTGGATTTCATTCTTCCTCTTTGTTGTAGTTTAGCTATGTGCATTCATCATTCATCTCCTGGTTATGAGCAACAGCTTTGTGTCAATCGATATGTATCTGTATCTATCTATCGCTCTGTCTGTCTGTATATCTATCTATCTTTCTATATATCCTTCTATCTATGTCTCTATCCTTCTCTCTATTTATCTATCCATCTATCTACCTTCCTGGCATATATCTATCATGTGTATCATCTATCTATTATCTGTCATCTATCTATCTGTCTATCTATGAATCAATCATCTTTCTGTCTGCCCAACTATCCTTATGTACAGAACAGTTAACAACATCACCTATGTCTGTTCCCTACATTATGCTTCCAAAAACATTGCAAGGTCACTAGGCCGTAGGGAGAGCACTGGGCTCACTGAGACAATTGCAGATCGAGTCAGCCGCGTGTGCTTAAAAAAACCAGTAAATGGTGGTGCAGGGATTTGAACCCGTATCTCTGTCCTCTGTCCTCTTAAACCTCCTTCTCGCTTGCTAACTGTATTTAGCCACATTCATTGGCTAAGTTCTCACTGAAGACCGCAAGTATACTTCCTCTGGGCTTGTTGTAGACAGAAAAGTATACTTGGTGCTTTACTCACCACCATGTTTGAGGGACATTGGCGTGTTCACCACTGATAGGAGGAGGGACAAATAAAAAGGAACACCTATTTCTAGACAGGAGAATTTGGGAGCAAAGTGTGTGTTGGGGAGGGACGTGTTTGTTTGAGTGTCCAAACTTCCCTCTTTATGTGGTTATTACTTCTTTACAATCGTGAACATCATAAAACCCAGTGATTTCAAAAGCCCAGACGCATATTATTACAGCAATTCATTTGTTGATGTGAGAAAAAATGAGAAGGACATTGCAGTACCACTAAATCTATACCTGGGCACTGCTGAAACCAAACAAAAAGAATCCACGGTTGCTAGGTAGGACTATTTTCTAGTGACTGTCTCTGGGGACTTAAACAGAATCCATTTGTTTCTTTGTTTTATCAGATTCACTCGTATTTGGTACCTGTCCCTGCCCCTTCAGCTTGTAATTTGTCTGTGTCCTTGGATCTCAAGTGAGTCTCCAGTTAGGGGGCACGTAGGTGTTCTTGAGTTTTCATCAGTTCTTCTAACCATGTGTCTTTTGTTTGGAGCAGTCAAAGCCTGTGCTTTTATTCTGATATTTGACAGCGATGCTCTTACTGCACTTTGAAATTTTTTTTTGTTCTCATTAATATACAATCACATGCAGAACATTATGTTTACTAGTCTACCCCTTTCACCAAGTCCTCGCCAAATCCCAGTTACAGTCGTTTTCAGTCAGCGTGTAGTAACATGCTTTAGAATCACTACTTGTCTTCTCTGTGTTGTATAGCCCTACCCATGACCCTACACTCTACACATTATTCATGCTAATCCTAGTGCCCCCATTCTTTTTCCCCGCCCTTATCACTCCCTTCCCACAAACCCAACCCAGTCCCTTTCTCTTTGGTAGCTGTTAGTCCACTCTCGGGTACTGTGTGTCTGCTGCTGTTTTTTCCTTCAGTTTTTCTTTCTTTTCGTACTTCACACATGAATGAAATCATTTGGTACATGTATTTCTCCGACTGACCTATTTGACTGAGCATAATACCCTCTAGCTCCATCCACGTTATTGCCAATGATAGGATTTGTTTTCTTCTTAAGGCTGCTTACTACACTTTTTAAACTGGATTTTATTCTTCTTTTTTGTTTGTAGTTTCGCTATGTGCATCAACCATTGCTCTCATGGTTATTAGTGATAGCTTTGTGTTAATCGATATGGACCTATATCTGTCTATCTGTCTGTCTATCTATCTATCTATCTATCTATCAATCAATAAATCAATCATCTGTTTGTCTGCCAATCTGTCCTTGTGTACAGAACAGTTAACGACATAGACTATGTCATTTTCCTTCATTATGCTTCCAAAAATCCTGCAAGGTAAATAGGCTATAGGGAGAGCACTGGGTTCAACGAGACACTTGCAGGTCGTGTTGGCCGCGTGTACTAAAAACCAGTAAATGGTTGTGCAGGGACATGAAACCGTGTCTCTATCCTCTGTCCTCTTTCATCTCCTTCTCAATTGCTGTCTGTATTTAGCCACATTCATTGACTTAGTGCTCCCTGAAGACCACAAGTATCCTTCATCTGGGCCTGTTGTCGACCGAAAAGTGAACTTGTTGCTTTGCTCAACACCATGTTTGAAGGACATCGGCATGATCACTGCTGATAGGACGGAGGGTCAAATAAAGAGGAACACCGATTTCTAGACAGGAGCAGTTGGAAGCTAAGAGTGTATTGTGGAGTGATATGTTTATTTGAGTTTCCAAACTTCCCTCTTTAGGTGGTTATTACTTCACATTCGTGAAGATCATAAAACCCACCGATTTAAAAGGCCCAGATGCTTATTATTACAGCAACTCAGTTGTTGAGGTGAGAGAAAATGAGAAGGACGTTGCTGCACCACTAAATCTTTGGCTGGGTCCTGCTGAAAACAAACAAAATGAATTCACGGTGGCCAGATAGGGCTATTTTCTACTGACTGTCTCTGGGGGCTCAAACAGAATCCATTTGTTTGATTGTTTGTTTTTCAGTTTCACTCATGTAGGGTACTTGTCCCCACACCTTCAGCTTGTAGTTTGTCTGTGTCCTTGGATCTCAAGTGAGTCTCCTGTAAGGAAGCACGTAGGTTTCCTGAGATTTCATCCGTTCTTTTAACCCTGTATCTTTTGTTTGCAGCACTCAGAGCCTGACCATTTATTCCGATGATTCAGAACTGTGCCCTTATTGCACTAAAAAATTTCTTTTTGTTATCATTAATCTACAATCCCGTGAAGAACATTATGTTTACGATGCTACCCCTTCACCAAGTCCACCCCCAAAAACCTCTTACAGTCGCTGTCCGTCAGCATAGTTGGATGCTATAGATCCCTTCACCATGTACCCCTTCACAGACACCGTTACAGTCGCTGTCAATTAGCGAGTACTAGGATGCTATATAATCTCTGCTAGTCTTCACTGTGTTGTTCAGCACTCCCCATGCCACGCCCGACCCACGCAATATACATGCTAATCCTAATGCCCCCATTCTTTCTCCCCGCACGTATCCCTCCCATCAGAACCTCCCTGCCCGGTCCTTTCCTCTTGGCATCTTTCAGTCAACTCTCGGGTTCTGTGATTCTGCTGCTGTTTTTTTCCTTCAGTTTTTCTTTGTTGTTATACTCCACACATGAGTGAAATCATTTGGTACTTGTCTTTCTCCGCCTGACCTATTTCTCTGAACATACTACCGTCTAGCTCCATCCACGTCATTGCAAATGGTAGGATTTGTTTTCTTCTTAGGGCTGCTTACTGCACTTTTTAAACTGGATTTCATTCTTCCTTTTTGTTGTAGTTTAGCTATGTGCATTCATCATTCATCTCCTGGTTATGAGCAACAGCTTTGTGTCAATCGATATGTATCTGTATCTATCTATCGCTCTGTCTGTCTGTATATCTATCTATCTTTCTATATGTCCTTCTATCTATGTCTCTATCCTTCTCTCTATTTATCTATCCATCTATCTACCTTCCTGGCATATATCTATCATGTGTATCATCTATCTCTTATCTGTCATCTATCTATCTGTCTATCTATGAATCAATCATCTTTCTGTCTGCCCAACTATCCTTATGTACAGAACAGTTAACAACATCACCTATGTCTGTTCCCTACATTATGCTTCCAAAAACATTGCAAGGTCACTAGGCCGTAGGGAGAGCACTGGGATCACTGAGACAATTGCAGATCGAGTCAGCCGCGTGTGCTTAAAAAACCAGTAAATGGTGGTGCAGGGATTTGAACCCGTATCTCTGTCCTCTGTCCTCTCAAACCTCCTTCTCGCTTGCTAACTGTATTTAGCCACATTCATTGGCTAAGTTCTCACTGAAGACCGCAAGTATACTTCCTCTGGGCTTGTTGTAGACAGAAAAGTATACTTGGTGCTTTACTCACCACCATGTTTGAGGGACATTGGCGTGTTCACCACTGATAGGAGGAGGGACAAATAAAAAGGAACACCTATTTCTAGACAGGAGAATTTGGGAGCAAAGTGTGTGTTGGGGAGGGACGTGTTTGTTTGAGTGTCCAAACTTCCCTCTTTATGTGGTTATTACTTCTTTACAATCGTGAACATCATAAAACCCAGTGATTTCAAAAGCCCAGACGCATATTATTACAGCAATTCATTTGTTGATGTGAGAAAAAATGAGAAGGACATTGCAGTACCACTAAATCTGTACCTGGGCACTGCTGAAACCAAACAAAAAGAATCCACGGTTGCTAGGTAGGACTATTTTCTAGTGACTGTCTCTGGGGACTTAAACAGAATCCATTTGTTTCTTTGTTTTATCAGATTCACTCGTATTTGGTACCTGTCCCTGCCCCTTCAGCTTGTAATTTGTCTGTGTCCTTGGATCTCAAGTGAGTCTCCAGTTAGGGGGCACGTAGGTGTTCTTGAGTTTTCATCAGTTCTTCTAACCATGTGTCTTTTGTTTGGAGCAGTCAAAGCCTGTGCTTTTATTCTGATATTTGACAGCGATGCTCTTACTGCACTTTGAAATTTTTTTTTTGTTCTCATTAATATACAATCACATGCAGAACATTATGTTTACTAGTCTACCCCTTTCACCAAGTCCTCGCCAAATCCCAGTTACAGTCGTTTTCAGTCAGCGTGTAGTAACATGCTTTAGAATCACTACTTGTCTTCTCTGTGTTGTATAGCCCTACCCATGACCCTACACTCTACACATTATTCATGCTAATCCTAGTGCCCCCATTCTTTTTCCCCGCCCTTATCACTCCCTTCCCACAAACCCAACCCAGTCCCTTTCTCTTTGGTAGCTGTTAGTCCACTCTCGGGTACTGTGTGTCTGCTGCTGTTTTTTCCTTCAGTTTTTCTTTCTTTTCGTACTTCACACATGAATGAAATCATTTGGTACATGTATTTCTCCGACTGGCCTATTTGACTGAGCATAATACCCTCTAGCTCCATCCACGTTATTGCCAATGATAGGATTTGTTTTCTTCTTAAGGCTGCTTACTACACTTTTTAAACTGGATTTTATTCTTCTTTTTTGTTTGTAGTTTCGCTATGTGCATCAACCATTGCTCTCATGGTTATTAATGATAGCTTTGTGTTAATCGATATGGACCTATATCTGTCTATCTGTCTGTCTATCTATCTATCTATCTCTCAATCAATAAATCAATCATCTGTTTGTCTGCCAATCTGTCCTTGTGTACAGAACAGTTAACGACATAGACTATGTCATTTTCCTTCATTATGCTTCCAAAAATCCTGCAAGGTAAATAGGCTATAGGGAGAGCACTGGGTTCAACGAGACACTTGCAGGTCGTGTTGGCCGCGTGTACTAAAAACCAGTAAATGGTTGTGCAGGGACATGAAACCGTGTCTCTATCCTCTGTCCTCTTTCATCTCCTTCTCAATTGCTGTCTGTATTTAGCCACATTCATTGACTTAGTGCTCCCTGAAGACCACAAGTATCCTTCATCTGGGCCTGTTGTCGACCGAAAAGTGAACTTGTTGCTTTGCTCAACACCATGTTTGAAGGACATCGGCATGATCACTGCTGATAGGACGGAGGGTCAAATAAAAAGGAACACCAATTTCTAGACAGGAGCAGTTGGAAGCTAAGAGTGTATTGTGGAGTGATATGTTTATTTGAGTTTCCAAACTTCCCTCTTTAGGTGGTTATTACTTCACATTCGTGAAGATCATAAAACCCACCGATTTAAAAGGCCCAGATGCTTATTATTACAGCAACTCAGTTGTTGAGGTGAGAGAAAATGAGAAGGACGTTGCTGCACCACTAAATCTTTGGCTGGGTCCTGCTGAAAACAAACAAAATGAATTCACGGTGGCCAGATAGGGCTATTTTCTACTGACTGTCTCTGGGGGCTCAAACAGAATCGATTTGTTTGATTGTTTGTTTTTCAGTTTCACTCATGTAGGGTACTTGTCCCCACACCTTCAGCTTGTAGTTTGTCTGTGTCCTTGGATCTCAAGTGAGTCTCCTGTAAGGAAGCACGTAGGTTTCCTGAGATTTCATCCGTTCTTTTAACCCTGTATCTTTTGTTTGCAGCACTCAGAGCCTGACCATTTATTCTGATGATTCAGAACTGTGCCCTTATTGCACTAAAAAGTTTCTTTTTGTTATCATTAATCTACAATCCCGTGAAGAACATTATGTTTACGATGCTACCCCTTCACCAAGTCCACCCCCAAAAACCTCTTACAGTCGCTGTCCGTCAGCATAGTTGGATGCTATAGATCCCTTCACCATGTACCCCTTCACAGACACCGTTACAGTCGCTGTCAATTAGCGAGTACTAGGATGCTATATAATCTCTGCTAGTCTTCACTGTGTTGTTCAGCACTCCCCATGCCACGCCCGACCCACGCAATATACATGCTAATCCTAATGCCCCCATTCTTTCTCCCCGCACGTATCCCTCCCATCAGAACCTCCCTGCCCGGTCCTTTCCTCTTGGCATCTTTCAGTCAACTCTCGGGTTCTGTGAGTCTGCTGCTGTTTTTTTCCTTCAGTTTTTCTTTGTTGTTATACTCCACACATGAGTGAAATCATTTGGTACTTGTCTTTCTCCGCCTGACCTATTTCTCTGAACATACTACCGTCTAGCTCCATCCACGTCATTGCAAATGGTAGGATTTGTTTTCTTCTTAGGGCTGCTTACTGCACTTTTTAAACTGGATTTCATTCTTCCTTTTTGTTGTAGTTTAGCTATGTGCATTCATCATTCATCTCCTGGTTATGAGCAACAGCTTTGTGTCAATCGATATGTATCTGTATCTATCTATCGCTCTGTCTGTCTGTATATCTATCTATCTTTCTATATATCCTTCTATCTATGTCTCTATCCTTCTCTCTATTTATCTATCCATCTATCTACCTTCCTGGCATATATCTATCATGTGTATCATCTATCTATTATCTGTCATCTATCTATCTGTCTATCTATGAATCAATCATCTTTCTGTCTGCCCAACTATCCTTATGTACAGAACAGTTAACAACATCACCTATGTCTGTTCCCTACATTATGCTTCCAAAAACATTGCAAGGTCACTAGGCCGTAGGGAGAGCACTGGGCTCACTGAGACAATTGCAGATCGAGTCAGCCGCGTGTGCTTAAAAAACCAGTAAATGGTGGTGCAGGGATTTGAACCCGTATCTCTGTCCTCTGTCCTCTTAAACCTCCTTCTCGCTTGCTAACTGTATTTAGCCACATTCATTGGCTAAGTTCTCACTGAAGACCGCAAGTATACTTCCTCTGGGCTTGTTGTAGACAGAAAGGTATACTTGGTGCTTTACTCACCACCATGTTTGAGGGACATTGGCGTGTTCACCACTGATAGGAGGAGGGACAAATAAAAAGGAACACCTATTTCTAGACAGGAGAATTTGGGAGCAAAGTGTGTGTTGGGGAGGGACGTGTTTGTTTGAGTGTCCAAACTTCCCTCTTTATGTGGTTATTACTTCTTTACAATCGTGAACATCATAAAACCCAGTGATTTCAAAAGCCCAGACGCATATTATTACAGCAATTCATTTGTTGATGTGAGAAAAAATGAGAAGGACATTGCAGTACCACTAAATCTATACCTGGGCACTGCTGAAACCAAACAAAAAGAATCCACGGTTGCTAGGTAGGACTATTTTCTAGTGACTGTCTCTGGGGACTTAAACAGAATCCATTTGTTTCTTTGTTTTATCAGATTCACTCGTATTTGGTACCTGTCCCTGCCCCTTCAGCTTGTAATTTGTCTGTGTCCTTGGATCTCAAGTGAGTCTCCAGTTAGGGGGCACGTAGGTGTTCTTGAGTTTTCATCAGTTCTTCTAACCATGTGTCTTTTGTTTGGAGCAGTCAAAGCCTGTGCTTTTATTCTGATATTTGACAGCGATGCTCTTACTGCACTTTGAAATTTTTTTTTGTTCTCATTAATATACAATCACATGCAGAACATTATGTTTACTAGTCTACCCCTTTCACCAAGTCCTCGCCAAATCCCAGTTACAGTCGTTTTCAGTCAGCGTGTAGTAACATGCTTTAGAATCACTACTTGTCTTCTCTGTGTTGTATAGCCCTACCCATGACCCTACACTCTACACATTATTCATGCTAATCCTAGTGCCCCCATTCTTTTTCCCCGCCCTTATCACTCCCTTCCCACAAACCCAACCCAGTCCCTTTCTCTTTGGTAGCTGTTAGTCCACTCTCGGGTACTGTGTGTCTGCTGCTGTTTTTTCCTTCAGTTTTTCTTTCTTTTCGTACTTCACACATGAATGAAATCATTTGGTACATGTATTTCTCCGACTGGCCTATTTGACTGAGCATAATACCCTCTAGCTCCATCCACGTTATTGCCAATGATAGGATTTGTTTTCTTCTTAAGGCTGCTTACTACACTTTTTAAACTGGATTTTATTCTTCTTTTTTGTTTGTAGTTTCGCTATGTGCATCAACCATTGCTCTCATGGTTATTAGTGATAGCTTTGTGTTAATCGATATGGACCTATATCTGTCTATCTGTCTGTCTATCTATCTATCTATCTCTCAATCAATAAATCAATCATCTGTTTGTCTGCCAATCTGTCCTTGTGTACAGAACAGTTAACGACATAGACTATGTCATTTTCCTTCATTATGCTTCCAAAAATCCTGCAAGGTAAATAGGCTATAGGGAGAGCACTGGGTTCAACGAGACACTTGCAGGTCGTGTTGGCCGCGTGTACTAAAAACCAGTAAATGGTTGTGCAGGGACATGAAACCGTGTCTCTATCCTCTGTCCTCTTTCATCTCCTTCTCAATTGCTGTCTGTATTTAGCCACATTCATTGACTTAGTGCTCCCTGAAGACCACAAGTATCCTTCATCTGGGCCTGTTGTCGACCGAAAAGTGAACTTGTTGCTTTGCTCAACACCATGTTTGAAGGACATCGGCATGATCACTGCTGATAGGACGGAGGGTCAAATAAAAAGGAACACCAATTTCTAGACAGGAGCAGTTGGAAGCTAAGAGTGTATTGTGGAGTGATATGTTTATTTGAGTTTCCAAACTTCCCTCTTTAGGTG
The DNA here is from genome assembly GCF_030020395.1 of Manis pentadactyla. NCBI lineage: Eukaryota > Metazoa > Chordata > Mammalia > Pholidota > Manidae > Manis > Manis pentadactyla. Next base: position 5,765,329 of record NC_080027.1, on the reverse strand, counting down.
GTTATTACTTCACATTCGTGAAGATCATAAAACCCACCGATTTAAAAGGCCCAGATGCTTATTATTACAGCAACTCAGTTGTTGAGGTGAGAGAAAATGAGAAGGACGTTGCTGCACCACTAAATCTTTGGCTGGGTCCTGCTGAAAACAAACAAAATGAATTCACGGTGGCCAGATAGGGCTATTTTCTACTGACTGTCTCTGGGGGCTCAAACAGAATCCATTTGTTTGATTGTTTGTTTTTCAGTTTCACTCATGTAGGGTACTTGTCCCCACACCTTCAGCTTGTAGTTTGTCTGTGTCCTTGGATCTCAAGTGAGTCTCCTGTAAGGAAGCACGTAGGTTTCCTGAGATTTCATCCGTTCTTTTAACCCTGTATCTTTTGTTTGCAGCACTCAGAGCCTGACCATTTATTCTGATGATTCAGAACTGTGCCCTCATTGCACTAAAAAAATTTTTTTTTGTTATCATTAATCTACAATCCCGTGAAGAACATTATGTTTACGATGCTACCCCTTCACCAAGTCCACCCCCAAAAACCTCTTACAGTCGCTGTCCGTCAGCATAGTTGGATGCTATAGATCCCTTCACCATGTACCCCTTCACAGACACCGTTACAGTCGCTGTCAATTAGCGAGTACTAGGATGCTATATAATCTCTGCTAGTCTTCACTGTGTTGTTCAGCACTCCCCATGCCACGCCCGACCCACGCAATATACATGCTAATCCTAATGCCCCCATTCTTTCTCCCCGCACGTATCCCTCCCATCAGAACCTCCCTGCCCGGTCCTTTCCTCTTGGCATCTTTCAGTCAACTCTCGGGTTCTGTGAGTCTGCTGCTGTTTTTTTCCTTCAGTTTTTCTTTGTTGTTATACTCCACACATGAGTGAAATCATTTGGTACTTGTCTTTCTCCGCCTGACCTATTTCTCTGAACATACTACCGTCTAGCTCCATCCACGTCATTGCAAATGGTAGGATTTGTTTTCTTCTTAGGGCTGCTTACTGCACTTTTTAAACTGGATTTCATTCTTCCTTTTTGTTGTAGTTTAGCTATGTGCATTCATCATTCATCTCCTGGTTATGAGCAACAGCTTTGTGTCAATCGATATGTATCTGTATCTATCTATCGCTCTGTCTGTCTGTATATCTATCTATCTTTCTATATATCCTTCTATCTATGTCTCTATCCTTCTCTCTATTTATCTATCCATCTATCTACCTTCCTGGCATATATCTATCATGTGTATCATCTATCTATTATCTGTCATCTATCTATCTGTCTATCTATGAATCAATCATCTTTCTGTCTGCCCAACTATCCTTATGTACAGAACAGTTAACAACATCACCTATGTCTGTTCCCTACATTATGCTTCCAAAAACATTGCAAGGTCACTAGGCCGTAGGGAGAGCACTGGGCTCACTGAGACAATTGCAGATCGAGTCAGCCGCGTGTGCTTAAAAAACCAGTAAATGGTGGTGCAGGGATTTGAACCCGTATCTCTGTCCTCTGTCCTCTTAAACCTCCTTCTCGCTTGCTAACTGTATTTAGCCACATTCATTGGCTAAGTTCTCACTGAAGACCACAAGTATACTTCCTCTGGGCTTGTTGTAGACAGAAAAGTATACTTGGTGCTTTACTCACCACCATGTTTGAGGGACATTGGCGTGTTCACCACTGATAGGAGGAGGGACAAATGAAAAGGAACACCTATTTCTAGACAGGAGAATTTGGGAGCAAAGTGTGTGTTGGGGAGGGACGTGTTTGTTTGAGTGTCCAAACTTCCCTCTTTATGTGGTTATTACTTCTTTACAATCGTGAACATCATAAAACCCAGTGATTTCAAAAGCCCAGACGCATATTATTACAGCAATTCATTTGTTGATGTGAGAAAAAATGAGAAGGACATTGCAGTACCACTAAATCTATACCTGGGCACTGCTGAAACCAAACAAAAAGAATCCACGGTTGCTAGGTAGGACTATTTTCTAGTGACTGTCTCTGGGGACTTAAACAGAATCCATTTGTTTCTTTGTTTTATCAGATTCACTCGTATTTGGTACCTGTCCCTGCCCCTTCAGCTTGTAATTTGTCTGTGTCCTTGGATCTCAAGTGAGTCTCCAGTTAGGGGGCACGTAGGTGTTCTTGAGTTTTCATCAGTTCTTCTAACCATGTGTCTTTTGTTTGGAGCAGTCAAAGCCTGTGCTTTTATTCTGATATTTGACAGCGATGCTCTTACTGCACTTTGAAATTTTTTTTTGTTCTCATTAATATACAATCACATGCAGAACATTATGTTTACTAGTCTACCCCTTTCACCAAGTCCTCGCCAAATCCCAGTTACAGTCGTTTTCAGTCAGCGTGTAGTAACATGCTTTAGAATCACTACTTGTCTTCTCTGTGTTGTATAGCCCTACCCATGACCCTACACTCTACACATTATTCATGCTAATCCTAGTGCCCCCATTCTTTTTCCCCGCCCTTATCACTCCCTTCCCACAAACCCAACCCAGTCCCTTTCTCTTTGGTAGCTGTTAGTCCACTCTCGGGTACTGTGTGTCTGCTGCTGTTTTTTCCTTCAGTTTTTCTTTCTTTTCGTACTTCACACATGAATGAAATCATTTGGTACATGTATTTCTCCGACTGGCCTATTTGACTGAGCATAATACCCTCTAGCTCCATCCACGTTATTGCCAATGATAGGATTTGTTTTCTTCTTAAGGCTGCTTACTACACTTTTTAAACTGGATTTTATTCTTCTTTTTTGTTTGTAGTTTCGCTATGTGCATCAACCATTGCTCTCATGGTTATTAGTGATAGCTTTGTGTTAATCGATATGGACCTATATCTGTCTATCTGTCTGTCTATCTATCTATCTATCTCTCAATCAATAAATCAATCATCTGTTTGTCTGCCAATCTGTCCTTGTGTACAGAACAGTTAACGACATAGACTATGTCATTTTCCTTCATTATGCTTCCAAAAATCCTGCAAGGTAAATAGGCTATAGGGAGAGCACTGGGTTCAACGAGACACTTGCAGGTCGTGTTGGCCGCGTGTACTAAAAACCAGTAAATGGTTGTGCAGGGACATGAACCCGTGTCTCTATCCTCTGTCCTCTTTCATCTCCTTCTCAATTGCTGTCTGTATTTAGCCACATTCATTGACTTAGTGCTCCCTGAAGACCACAAGTATCCTTCATCTGGGCCTGTTGTCGACCGAAAAGTGAACTTGTTGCTTTGCTCAACACCATGTTTGAAGGACATCGGCATGATCACTGCTGATAGGACGGAGGGTCAAATGAAAAGGAACACCAATTTCTAGACAGGAGCAGTTGGAAGCTAAGAGTGTATTGTGGAGTGATATGTTTATTTGAGTTTCCAAACTTCCCTCTTTAGGTGGTTATTACTTCACATTCGTGAAGATCATAAAACCCACCGATTTAAAAGGCCCAGATGCTTATTATTACAGCAACTCAGTTGTTGAGGTGAGAGAAAATGAGAAGGACGTTGCTGCACCACTAAATCTTTGGCTGGGTCCTGCTGAAAACAAACAAAATGAATTCACGGTGGCCAGATAGGGCTATTTTCTACTGACTGTCTCTGGGGGCTCAAACAGAATCCATTTGTTTGATTGTTTGTTTTTCAGTTTCACTCATGTAGGGTACTTGTCCCCACACCTTCAGCTTGTAGTTTGTCTGTGTCCTTGGATCTCAAGTGAGTCTCCTGTAAGGAAGCACGTAGGTTTCCTGAGATTTCATCCGTTCTTTTAACCCTGTATCTTTTGTTTGCAGCACTCAGAGCCTGACCATTTATTCTGATGATTCAGAACTGTGCCCTCATTGCACTAAAAAAATTTTTTTTTGTTATCATTAATCTACAATCCCGTGAAGAACATTATGTTTACGATGCTACCCCTTCACCAAGTCCACCCCCAAAAACCTCTTACAGTCGCTGTCCGTCAGCATAGTTGGATGCTATAGATCCCTTCACCATGTACCCCTTCACAGACACCGTTACAGTCGCTGTCAATTAGCGAGTACTAGGATGCTATATAATCTCTGCTAGTCTTCACTGTGTTGTTCAGCACTCCCCATGCCACGCCCGACCCACGCAATATACATGCTAATCCTAATGCCCCCATTCTTTCTCCCCGCACGTATCCCTCCCATCAGAACCTCCCTGCCCGGTCCTTTCCTCTTGGCATCTTTCAGTCAACTCTCGGGTTCTGTGAGTCTGCTGCTGTTTTTTTCCTTCAGTTTTTCTTTGTTGTTATACTCCACACATGAGTGAAATCATTTGGTACTTGTCTTTCTCCGCCTGACCTATTTCTCTGAACATACTACCGTCTAGCTCCATCCACGTCATTGCAAATGGTAGGATTTGTTTTCTTCTTAGGGCTGCTTACTGCACTTTTTAAACTGGATTTCATTCTTCCTTTTTGTTGTAGTTTAGCTATGTGCATTCATCATTCATCTCCTGGTTATGAGCAACAGCTTTGTGTCAATCGATATGTATCTGTATCTATCTATCGCTCTGTCTGTCTGTATATCTATCTATCTTTCTATATATCCTTCTATCTATGTCTCTATCCTTCTCTCTATTTATCTATCCATCTATCTACCTTCCTGGCATATATCTATCATGTGTATCATCTATCTATTATCTGTCATCTATCTATCTGTCTATCTATGAATCAATCATCTTTCTGTCTGCCCAACTATCCTTATGTACAGAACAGTTAACAACATCACCTATGTCTGTTCCCTACATTATGCTTCCAAAAACATTGCAAGGTCACTAGGCCGTAGGGAGAGCACTGGGCTCACTGAGACAATTGCAGATCGAGTCAGCCGCGTGTGCTTAAAAAACCAGTAAATGGTGGTGCAGGGATTTGAACCCGTATCTCTGTCCTCTGTCCTCTTAAACCTCCTTCTCGCTTGCTAACTGTATTTAGCCACATTCATTGGCTAAGTTCTCACTGAAGACCACAAGTATACTTCCTCTGGGCTTGTTGTAGACAGAAAAGTATACTTGGTGCTTTACTCACCACCATGTTTGAGGGACATTGGCGTGTTCACCACTGATAGGAGGAGGGACAAATGAAAAGGAACACCTATTTCTAGACAGGAGAATTTGGGAGCAAAGTGTGTGTTGGGGAGGGACGTGTTTGTTTGAGTGTCCAAACTTCCCTCTTTATGTGGTTATTACTTCTTTACAATCGTGAACATCATAAAACCCAGTGATTTCAAAAGCCCAGACGCATATTATTACAGCAATTCATTTGTTGATGTGAGAAAAAATGAGAAGGACATTGCAGTACCACTAAATCTATACCTGGGCACTGCTGAAACCAAACAAAAAGAATCCACGGTTGCTAGGTAGGACTATTTTCTAGTGACTGTCTCTGGGGACTTAAACAGAATCCATTTGTTTCTTTGTTTTATCAGATTCACTCGTATTTGGTACCTGTCCCTGCCCCTTCAGCTTGTAATTTGTCTGTGTCCTTGGATCTCAAGTGAGTCTCCAGTTAGGGGGCACGTAGGTGTTCTTGAGTTTTCATCAGTTCTTCTAACCAAGTGTCTTTTGTTTGGAGCAGTCAAAGCCTGTGCTTTTATTCTGATATTTGACAGCGATGCTCTTACTGCACTTTGAAATTTTTTTTTGTTCTCATTAATATACAATCACATGCAGAACATTATGTTTACTAGTCTACCCCTTTCACCAAGTCCTCGCCAAATCCCAGTTACAGTCGTTTTCAGTCAGCGTGTAGTAACATGCTTTAGAATCACTACTTGTCTTCTCTGTGTTGTATAGCCCTACCCATGACCCTACACTCTACACATTATTCATGCTAATCCTAGTGCCCCCATTCTTTTTCCCCGCCCTTATCACTCCCTTCCCACAAACCCAACCCAGTCCCTTTCTCTTTGGTAGCTGTTAGTCCACTCTCGGGTACTGTGTGTCTGCTGCTGTTTTTTCCTTCAGTTTTTCTTTCTTTTCGTACTTCACACATGAATGAAATCATTTGGTACATGTATTTCTCCGACTGGCCTATTTGACTGAGCATAATACCCTCTAGCTCCATCCACGTTATTGCCAATGATAGGATTTGTTTTCTTCTTAAGGCTGCTTACTACACTTTTTAAACTGGATTTTATTCTTCTTTTTTGTTTGTAGTTTCGCTATGTGCATCAACCATTGCTCTCATGGTTATTAGTGATAGCTTTGTGTTAATCGATATGGACCTATATCTGTCTATCTGTCTGTCTATCTATCTATCTATCTCTCAATCAATAAATCAATCATCTGTTTGTCTGCCAATCTGTCCTTGTGTACAGAACAGTTAACGACATAGACTATGTCATTTTCCTTCATTATGCTTCCAAAAATCCTGCAAGGTAAATAGGCTATAGGGAGAGCACTGGGTTCAACGAGACACTTGCAGGTCGTGTTGGCCGCGTGTACTAAAAACCAGTAAATGGTTGTGCAGGGACATGAAACCGTGTCTCTATCCTCTGTCCTCTTTCATCTCCTTCTCAATTGCTGTCTGTATTTAGCCACATTCATTGACTTAGTGCTCCCTGAAGACCACAAGTATCCTTCATCTGGGCCTGTTGTCGACCGAAAAGTGAACTTGTTGCTTTGCTCAACACCATGTTTGAAGGACATCGGCATGATCACTGCTGATAGGACGGAGGGTCAAATAAAAAGGAACACCAATTTCTAGACAGGAGCAGTTGGAAGCTAAGAGTGTATTGTGGAGTGATATGTTTATTTGAGTTTCCAAACTTCCCTCTTTAGGTGGTTATTACTTCACATTCGTGAAGATCATAAAACCCACCGATTTAAAAGGCCCAGATGCTTATTATTACAGCAACTCAGTTGTTGAGGTGAGAGAAAATGAGAAGGACGTTGCTGCACCACTAAATCTTTGGCTGGGTCCTGCTGAAAACAAACAAAATGAATTCACGGTGGCCAGATAGGGCTATTTTCTACTGACTGTCTCTGGGGGCTCAAACAGAATCCATTTGTTTGATTGTTTGTTTTTCAGTTTCACTCATGTAGGGTACTTGTCCCCACACCTTCAGCTTGTAGTTTGTCTGTGTCCTTGGATCTCAAGTGAGTCTCCTGTAAGGAAGCACGTAGGTTTCCTGAGATTTCATCCGTTCTTTTAACCCTGTATCTTTTGTTTGCAGCACTCAGAGCCTGACCATTTATTCTGATGATTCAGAACTGTGCCCTCATTGCACTAAAAAAATTTTTTTTTGTTATCATTAATCTACAATCCCGTGAAGAACATTATGTTTACGATGCTACCCCTTCACCAAGTCCACCCCCAAAAACCTCTTACAGTCGCTGTCCGTCAGCATAGTTGGATGCTATAGATCCCTTCACCATGTACCCCTTCACAGACACCGTTACAGTCGCTGTCAATTAGCGAGTACTAGGATGCTATATAATCTCTGCTAGTCTTCACTGTGTTGTTCAGCACTCCCCATGCCACGCCCGACCCACGCAATATACATGCTAATCCTAATGCCCCCATTCTTTCTCCCCGCACGTATCCCTCCCATCAGAACCTCCCTGCCCGGTCCTTTCCTCTTGGCATCTTTCAGTCAACTCTCGGGTTCTGTGAGTCTGCTGCTGTTTTTTTCCTTCAGTTTTTCTTTGTTGTTATACTCCACACATGAGTGAAATCATTTGGTACTTGTCTTTCTCCGCCTGACCTATTTCTCTGAACATACTACCGTCTAGCTCCATCCACGTCATTGCAAATGGTAGGATTTGTTTTCTTCTTAGGGCTGCTTACTGCACTTTTTAAACTGGATTTCATTCTTCCTCTTTGTTGTAGTTTAGCTATGTGCATTCATCATTCATCTCCTGGTTATGAGCAACAGCTTTGTGTCAATCGATATGTATCTGTATCTATCTATCGCTCTGTCTGTCTGTATATCTATCTATCTTTCTATATATCCTTCTATCTATGTCTCTATCCTTCTCTCTATTTATCTATCCATCTATCTACCTTCCTGGCATATATCTATCATGTGTATCATCTATCTATTATCTGTCATCTATCTATCTGTCTATCTATGAATCAATCATCTTTCTGTCTGCCCAACTATCCTTATGTACAGAACAGTTAACAACATCACCTATGTCTGTTCCCTACATTATGCTTCCAAAAACATTGCAAGGTCACTAGGCCGTAGGGAGAGCACTGGGCTCACTGAGACAATTGCAGATCGAGTCAGCCGCGTGTGCTTAAAAAACCAGTAAATGGTGGTGCAGGGATTTGAACCCGTATCTCTGTCCTCTGTCCTCTTAAACCTCCTTCTCGCTTGCTAACTGTATTTAGCCACATTCATTGGCTAAGTTCTCACTGAAGACCGCAAGTATACTTCCTCTGGGCTTGTTGTAGACAGAAAAGTATACTTGGTGCTTTACTCACCACCATGTTTGAGGGACATTGGCGTGTTCACCACTGATAGGAGGAGGGACAAATAAAAAGGAACACCTATTTCTAGACAGGAGAATTTGGGAGCAAAGTGTGTGTTGGGGAGGGACGTGTTTGTTTGAGTGTCCAAACTTCCCTCTTTATGTGGTTATTACTTCTTTACAATCGTGAACATCATAAAACCCAGTGATTTCAAAAGCCCAGACGCATATTATTACAGCCATTCATTTGTTGATGTGAGAAAAAATGAGAAGGACATTGCAGTACCACTAAATCTATACCTGGGCACTGCTGAAACCAAACAAAAAGAATCCACGGTTGCTAGGTAGGACTATTTTCTAGTGACTGTCTCTGGGGACTTAAACAGAATCCATTTGTTTCTTTGTTTTATCAGATTCACTCGTATTTGGTACCTGTCCCTGCCCCTTCAGCTTGTAATTTGTCTGTGTCCTTGGATCTCAAGTGAGTCTCCAGTTAGGGGGCACGTAGGTGTTCTTGAGTTTTCATCAGTTCTTCTAACCATGTGTCTTTTGTTTGGAGCAGTCAAAGCCTGTGCTTTTATTCTGATATTTGACAGCGATGCTCTTACTGCACTTTGAAATTTTTTTTTGTTCTCATTAATATACAATCACATGCAGAACATTATGTTTACTAGTCTACCCCTTTCACCAAGTCCTCGCCAAATCCCAGTTACAGTCGTTTTCAGTCAGCGTGTAGTAACATGCTTTAGAATCACTACTTGTCTTCTCTGTGTTGTATAGCCCTACCCATGACCCTACACTCTACACATTATTCATGCTAATCCTAGTGCCCCCATTCTTTTTCCCCGCCCTTATCACTCCCTTCCCACAAACCCAACCCAGTCCCTTTCTCTTTGGTAGCTGTTAGTCCACTCTCGGGTACTGTGTGTCTGCTGCTGTTTTTTCCTTCAGTTTTTCTTTCTTTTCGTACTTCACACATGAATGAAATCATTTGGTACATGTATTTCTCCGACTGGCCTATTTGACTGAGCATAATACCCTCTAGCTCCATCCACGTTATTGCCAATGATAGGATTTGTTTTCTTCTTAAGGCTGCTTACTACACTTTTTAAACTGGATTTTATTCTTCTTTTTTGTTTGTAGTTTCGCTATGTGCATCAACCATTGCTCTCATGGTTATTAGTGATAGCTTTGTGTTAATCGATATGGACCTATATCTGTCTATCTGTCTGTCTATCTATCTATCTATCTCTCAATCAATAAATCAATCATCTGTTTGTCTGCCAATGTGTCCTTGTGTACAGAACAGTTAACGACATAGACTATGTCATTTTCCTTCATTATGCTTCCAAAAATCCTGCAAGGTAAATAGGCTATAGGGAGAGCACTGGGTTCAACGAGACACTTGCAGGTCGTGTTGGCCGCGTGTACTAAAAACCAGTAAATGGTTGTGCAGGGACATGAAACCGTGTCTCTATCCTCTGTCCTCTTTCATCTCCTTCTCAATTGCTGTCTGTATTTAGCCACATTCATTGACTTAGTGCTCCCTGAAGACCACAAGTATCCTTCATCTGGGCCTGTTGTCGACCGAAAAGTGAACTTGTTGCTTTGCTCAACACCATGTTTGAAGGACATCGGCATGATCACTGCTGATAGGACGGAGGGTCAAATAAAAAGGAACACCAATTTCTAGACAGGAGCAGTTGGAAGCTAAGAGTGTATTGTGGAGTGATATGTTTATTTGAGTTTCCAAACTTCCCTCTTTAGGTGGTTATTACTTCACATTCGTGAAGATCATAAAACCCACCGATTTAAAAGGCCCAGATGCTTATTATTACAGCAACTCAGTTGTTGAGGTGAGAGAAAATGAGAAGGACGTTGCTGCACCACTAAATCTTTGGCTGGGTCCTGCTGAAAACAAACAAAATGAATTCACGGTGGCCAGATAGGGCTATTTTCTACTGACTGTCTCTGGGGGCTCAAACAGAATCCATTTGTTTGATTGTTTGTTTTTCAGTTTCACTCATGTAGGGTACTTGTCCCCACACCTTCAGCTTGTAGTTTGTCTGTGTCCTTGGATCTCAAGTGAGTCTCCTGTAAGGAAGCACGTAGGTTTCCTGAGATTTCATCCGTTCTTTTAACCCTGTATCTTTTGTTTGCAGCACTCAGAGCCTGACCATTTATTCTGATGATTCAGAACTGTGCCCTCATTGCACTAAAAAAATTTTTTTTTGTTATCATTAATCTACAATCCCGTGAAGAACATTATGTTTACGATGCTACCCCTTCACCAAGTCCACCCCCAAAAACCTCTTACAGTCGCTGTCCGTCAGCATAGTTGGATGCTATAGATCCCTTCACCATGTACCCCTTCACAGACACCGTTACAGTCGCTGTCAATTAGCGAGTACTAGGATGCTATATAATCTCTGCTAGTCTTCACTGTGTTGTTCAGCACTCCCCATGCCACGCCCGACCCACGCAATATACATGCTAATCCTAATGCCCCCATTCTTTCTCCCCGCACGTATCCCTCCCATCAGAACCTCCCTGCCCGGTCCTTTCCTCTTGGCATCTTTCAGTCAACTCTCGGGTTCTGTGAGTCTGCTGCTGTTTTTTTCCTTCAGTTTTTCTTTGTTGTTATACTCCACACATGAGTGAAATCATTTGGTACTTGTCTTTCTCCGCCTGACCTATTTCTCTGAACATACTACCATCTAGCTCCATCCACGTCATTGCAAATGGTAGGATTTGTTTTCTTCTTAGGGCTGCTTACTGCACTTTTTAAACTGGATTTCATTCTTCCTCTTTGTTGTAGTTTAGCTATGTGCATTCATCATTCATCTCCTGGTTATGAGCAACAGCTTTGTGTCAATCGATATGTATCTGTATCTATCTATCGCTCTGTCTGTCTGTATATCTATCTATCTTTCTATATATCCTTCTATCTATGTCTCTATCCTTCTCTCTATTTATCTATCCATCTATCTACCTTCCTGGCATATATCTATCATGTGTATCATCTATCTATTATCTGTCATCTATCTATCTGTCTATCTATGAATCAATCATCTTTCTGTCTGCCCAACTATCCTTATGTACAGAACAGTTAACAACATCACCTATGTCTGTTCCCTACATTATGCTTCCAAAAACATTGCAAGGTCACTAGGCCATAGGGAGAGCACTGGGCTCACTGAGACAATTGCAGATCGAGTCAGCCGCGTGTGCTTAAAAAACCAGTAAATGGTGGTGCAGGGATTTGAACCCGTATCTCTGTCCTCTGTCCTCTTAAACCTCCTTCTCGCTTGCTAACTGTATTTAGCCACATTCATTGGCTAAGTTCTCACTGAAGACCGCAAGTATACTTCCTCTGGGCTTGTTGTAGACAGAAAAGTATACTTGGTGCTTTACTCACCACCATGTTTGAGGGACATTGGCGTGTTCACCACTGATAGGAGGAGGGACAAATAAAAAGGAACACCTATTTCTAGACAGGAGAATTTGGGAGCAAAGTGTGTGTTGGGGAGGGACGTGTTTGTTTGAGTGTCCAAACTTCCCTCTTTATGTGGTTATTACTTCTTTACAATCGTGAACATCATAAAACCCAGTGATTTCAAAAGCCCAGACGCATATTATTACAGCAATTCATTTGTTGATGTGAGAAAAAATGAGAAGGACATTGCAGTACCACTAAATCTATACCTGGGCACTGCTGAAACCAAACAAAAAGAATCCACGGTTGCTAGGTAGGACTATTTTCTAGTGACTGTCTCTGGGGACTTAAACAGAATCCATTTGTTTCTTTGTTTTATCAGATTCACTCGTATTTGGTACCTGTCCCTGCCCCTTCAGCTTGTAATTTGTCTGTGTCCTTGGATCTCAAGTGAGTCTCCAGTTAGGGGGCACGTAGGTGTTCTTGAGTTTTCATCAGTTCTTCTAACCATGTGTCTTTTGTTTGGAGCAGTCAAAGCCTGTGCTTTTATTCTGATATTTGACAGCGATGCTCTTACTGCACTTTGAAATTTTTTTTTGTTCTCATTAATATACAATCACATGCAGAACATTATGTTTACTAGTCTACCCCTTTCACCAAGTCCTCGCCAAATCCCAGTTACAGTCGTTTTCAGTCAGCGTGTAGTAACATGCTTTAGAATCACTACTTGTCTTCTCTGTGTTGTATAGCCCTACCCATGACCCTACACTCTACACATTATTCATGCTAATCCTAGTGCCCCCATTCTTTTTCCCCGCCCTTATCACTCCCTTCCCACAAACCCAACCCAGTCCCTTTCTCTTTGGTAGCTGTTAGTCCACTCTCGGGTACTGTGTGTCTGCTGCTGTTTTTTCCTTCAGTTTTTCTTTCTTTTCGTACTTCACACATGAATGAAATCATTTGGTACATGTATTTCTCCGACTGGCCTATTTGACTGAGCATAATACCCTCTAGCTCCATCCACGTTATTGCCAATGATAGGATTTGTTTTCTTCTTAAGGCTGCTTACTACACTTTTTAAACTGGATTTTATTCTTCTTTTTTGTTTGTAGTTTCGCTATGTGCATCAACCATTGCTCTCATGGTTATTAGTGATAGCTTTGTGTTAATCGATATGGACCTATATCTGTCTATCTGTCTGTCTATCTATCTATCTATCTATCAATCAATAAATCAATCATCTGTTTGTCTGCCAATCTGTCCTTGTGTACAGAACAGTTAACGACATAGACTATGTCATTTTCCTTCATTATGCTTCCAAAAATCCTGCAAGGTAAATAGGCTATAGGGAGAGCACTGGGTTCAACGAGACACTTGCAGGTCGTGTTGGCCGCGTGTACTAAAAACCAGTAAATGGTTGTGCAGGGACATGAAACCGTGTCTCTATCCTCTGTCCTCTTTCATCTCCTTCTCAATTGCTGTCTGTATTTAGCCACATTCATTGACTTAGTGCTCCCTGAAGACCACAAGTATCCTTCATCTGGGCCTGTTGTCGACCGAAAAGTGAACTTGTTGCTTTGCTCAACACCATGTTTGAAGGACATCGGCATGATCACTGCTGATAGGACGGAGGGTCAAATAAAAAGGAACACCAATTTCTAGACAGGAGCAGTTGGAAGCTAAGAGTGTATTGTGGAGTGATATGTTTATTTGAGTTTCCAAACTTCCCTCTTTAGGTGGTTATTACTTCACATTCGTGAAGATCATAAAACCCACCGATTTAAAAGGCCCAGATGCTTATTATTACAGCAACTCAGTTGTTGAGGTGAGAGAAAATGAGAAGGACGTTGCTGCACCACTAAATCTTTGGCTGGGTCCTGCTGAAAACAAACAAAATGAATTCACGGTGGCCAGATAGGGCTATTTTCTACTGACTGTCTCTGGGGGCTCAAACAGAATCCATTTGTTTGATTGTTTGTTTTTCAGTTTCACTCATGTAGGGTACTTGTCCCCACACCTTCAGCTTGTAGTTTGTCTGTGTCCTTGGATCTCAAGTGAGTCTCCTGTAAGGAAGCACGTAGGTTTCCTGAGATTTCATCCGTTCTTTTAACCCTGTATCTTTTGTTTGCAGCACTCAGAGCCTGACCATTTATTCTGATGATTCAGAACTGTGCCCTCATTGCACTAAAAAAATTTTTTTTTGTTATCATTAATCTACAATCCCGTGAAGAACATTATGTTTACGATGCTACCCCTTCACCAAGTCCACCCCCAAAAACCTCTTACAGTCGCTGTCCGTCAGCATAGTTGGATGCTATAGATCCCTTCACCATGTACCCCTTCACAGACACCGTTACAGTCGCTGTCAATTAGCGAGTACTAGGATGCTATATAATCTCTGCTAGTCTTCACTGTGTTGTTCAGCACTCCCCATGCCACGCCCGACCCACGCAATATACATGCTAATCCTAATGCCCCCATTCTTTCTCCCCGCACGTATCCCTCCCATCAGAACCTCCCTGCCCGGTCCTTTCCTCTTGGCATCTTTCAGTCAACTCTCGGGTTCTGTGAGTCTGCTGCTGTTTTTTTCCTTCAGTTTTTCTTTGTTGTTATACTCCACACATGAGTGAAATCATTTGGTACTTGTCTTTCTCCGCCTGACCTATTTCTCTGAACATACTACCGTCTAGCTCCATCCACGTCATTGCAAATGGTAGGATTTGTTTTCTTCTTAGGGCTGCTTACTGCACTTTTTAAACTGGATTTCATTCTTCCTCTTTGTTGTAGTTTAGCTATGTGCATTCATCATTCATCTCCTGGTTATGAGCAACAGCTTTGTGTCAATCGATATGTATCTGTATCTATCTATCGCTCTGTCTGTCTGTATATCTATCTATCTTTCTATATATCCTTCTATCTATGTCTCTATCCTTCTCTCTATTTATCTATCCATCTATCTACCTTCCTGGCATATATCTATCATGTGTATCATCTATCTATTATCTGTCATCTATCTATCTGTCTATCTATGAATCAATCATCTTTCTGTCTGCCCAACTATCCTTATGTACAGAACAGTTAACAACATCACCTATGTCTGTTCCCTACATTATGCTTCCAAAAACATTGCAAGGTCACTAGGCCGTAGGGAGAGCACTGGGCTCACTGAGACAATTGCAGATCGAGTCAGCCGCGTGTGCTTAAAAAACCAGTAAATGGTGGTGCAGGGATTTGAACCCGTATCTCTGTCCTCTGTCCTCTTAAACCTCCTTCTCGCTTGCTAACTGTATTTAGCCACATTCATTGGCTAAGTTCTCACTGAAGACCGCAAGTATACTTCCTCTGGGCTTGTTGTAGACAGAAAAGTATACTTGGTGCTTTACTCACCACCATGTTTGAGGGACATTGGCGTGTTCACCACTGATAGGAGGAGGGACAAATAAAAAGGAACACCTATTTCTAGACAGGAGAATTTGGGAGCAAAGTGTGTGTTGGGGAGGGACGTGTTTGTTTGAGTGTCCAAACTTCCCTCTTTATGTGGTTATTACTTCTTTACAATCGTGAACATCATAAAACCCAGTGATTTCAAAAGCCCAGACGCATATTATTACAGCAATTCATTTGTTGATGTGAGAAAAAATGAGAAGGACATTGCAGTACCACTAAATCTATACCTGGGCACTGCTGAAACCAAACAAAAAGAATCCACGGTTGCTAGGTAGGACTATTTTCTAGTGACTGTCTCTGGGGACTTAAACAGAATCCATTTGTTTCTTTGTTTTATCAGATTCACTCGTATTTGGTACCTGTCCCTGCCCCTTCAGCTTGTAGTTTGTCTGTGTCCTTGGATCTCAAGTGAGTCTCCAGTTAGGGGGCACGTAGGTGTTCTTGAGTTTTCATCAGTTCTTCTAACCCTGTGTCTTTTGTTTGCAGCACTCAGAGCCTGTGCTTTTATTCTGATATTTGACAGCGATGCTCTTACTGCACTTTGAAATTTTTTTTTGTTCTCATTAATATACAATCACATGCAGAACATTATGTTTACTAGTCTACCCCTTTCACCAAGTCCTCGCCAAATCCCAGTTACAGTCGTTTTCAGTCAGCGTGTAGTAACATGCTTTAGAATCACTACTTGTCTTCTCTGTGTTGTATAGCCCTACCCATGACCCTACACTCTACACATTATTCATGCTAATCCTAGTGCCCCCATTCTTTTTCCCCGCCCTTATCACTCCCTTCCCACAAACCCAACCCAGTCCCTTTCTCTTTGGTAGCTGTTAGTCCACTCTCGGGTACTGTGTGTCTGCTGCTGTTTTTTCCTTCAGTTTTTCTTTCTTTTCGTACTTCACACATGAATGAAATCATTTGGTACATGTATTTCTCCGACTGGCCTATTTGACTGAGCATAATACCCTCTAGCTCCATCCACGTTATTGCCAATGATAGGATTTGTTTTCTTCTTAAGGCTGCTTACTACACTTTTTAAACTGGATTTTATTCTTCTTTTTTGTTTGTAGTTTCGCTATGTGCATCAACCATTGCTCTCATGGTTATTAGTGATAGCTTTGTGTTAATCGATATGGACCTATATCTGTCTATCTGTCTGTCTATCTATCTATCTATCTCTCAATCAATAAATCAATCATCTGTTTGTCTGCCAATCTGTCCTTGTGTACAGAACAGTTAACGACATAGACTATGTCATTTTCCTTCATTATGCTTCCAAAAATCCTGCAAGGTAAATAGGCTATAGGGAGAGCACTGGGTTCAACGAGACACTTGCAGGTCGTGTTGGCCGCGTGTACTAAAAACCAGTAAATGGTTGTGCAGGGACATGAAACCGTGTCTCTATCCTCTGTCCTCTTTCATCTCCTTCTCAATTGCTGTCTGTATTTAGCCACATTCATTGACTTAGTGCTCCCTGAAGACCACAAGTATCCTTCATCTGGGCCTGTTGTCGACCGAAAAGTGAACTTGTTGCTTTGCTCAACACCATGTTTGAAGGACATCGGCATGATCACTGCTGATAGGACGGAGGGTCAAATAAAAAGGAACACCAATTTCTAGACAGGAGCAGTTGGAAGCTAAGAGTGTATTGTGGAGTGATATGTTTATTTGAGTTTCCAAACTTCCCTCTTTAGGTGGTTATTACTTCACATTCGTGAAGATCATAAAACCCACCGATTTAAAAGGCCCAGATGCTTATTATTACAGCAACTCAGTTGTTGAGGTGAGAGAAAATGAGAAGGACGTTGCTGCACCACTAAATCTTTGGCTGGGTCCTGCTGAAAACAAACAAAATGAATTCACGGTGGCCAGATAGGGCTATTTTCTACTGACTGTCTCTGGGGGCTCAAACAGAATCCATTTGTTTGATTGTTTGTTTTTCAGTTTCACTCATGTAGGGTACTTGTCCCCACACCTTCAGCTTGTAGTTTGTCTGTGTCCTTGGATCTCAAGTGAGTCTCCTGTAAGGAAGCACGTAGGTTTCCTGAGATTTCATCCGTTCTTTTAACCCTGTATCTTTTGTTTGCAGCACTCAGAGCCTGACCATTTATTCTGATGATTCAGAACTGTGCCCTCATTGCACTAAAAAAATTTTTTTTTGTTATCATTAATCTACAATCCCGTGAAGAACATTATGTTTACGATGCTACCCCTTCACCAAGTCCACCCCCAAAAACCTCTTACAGTCGCTGTCCGTCAGCATAGTTGGATGCTATAGATCCCTTCACCATGTACCCCTTCACAGACACCGTTACAGTCGCTGTCAATTAGCGAGTACTAGGATGCTATATAATCTCTGCTAGTCTTCACTGTGTTGTTCAGCACTCCCCATGCCACGCCCGACCCACGCAATATACATGCTAATCCTAATGCCCCCATTCTTTCTCCCCGCACGTATCCCTCCCATCAGAACCTCCCTGCCCGGTCCTTTCCTCTTGGCATCTTTCAGTCAACTCTCGGGTTCTGTGAGTCTGCTGCTGTTTTTTTCCTTCAGTTTTTCTTTGTTGTTATACTCCACACATGAGTGAAATCATTTGGTACTTGTCTTTCTCCGCCTGACCTATTTCTCTGAACATACTACCGTCTAGCTCCATCCACGTCATTGCAAATGGTAGGATTTGTTTTCTTCTTAGGGCTGCTTACTGCACTTTTTAAACTGGATTTCATTCTTCCTCTTTGTTGTAGTTTAGCTATGTGCATTCATCATTCATCTCCTGGTTATGAGCAACAGCTTTGTGTCAATCGATATGTATCTGTATCTATCTATCGCTCTGTCTGTCTGTATATCTATCTATCTTTCTATATATCCTTCTATCTATGTCTCTATCCTTCTCTCTATTTATCTATCCATCTATCTACCTTCCTGGCATATATCTATCATGTGTATCATCTATCTATTATCTGTCATCTATCTATCTGTCTATCTATGAATCAATCATCTTTCTGTCTGCCCAACTATCCTTATGTACAGAACAGTTAACAACATCACCTATGTCTGTTCCCTACATTATGCTTCCAAAAACATTGCAAGGTCACTAGGCCGTAGGGAGAGCACTGGGCTCACTGAGACAATTGCAGATCGAGTCAGCCGCGTGTGCTTAAAAAACCAGTAAATGGTGGTGCAGGGATTTGAACCCGTATCTCTGTCCTCTGTCCTCTTAAACCTCCTTCTCGCTTGCTAACTGTATTTAGCCACATTCATTGGCTAAGTTCTCACTGAAGACCGCAAGTATACTTCCTCTGGGCTTGTTGTAGACAGAAAAGTATACTTGGTGCTTTACTCACCACCATGTTTGAGGGACATTGGCGTGTTCACCACTGATAGGAGGAGGGACAAATAAAAAGGAACACCTATTTCTAGACAGGAGAATTTGGGAGCAAAGTGTGTGTTGGGGAGGGACGTGTTTGTTTGAGTGTCCAAACTTCCCTCTTTATGTGGTTATTACTTCTTTACAATCGTGAACATCATAAAACCCAGTGATTTCAAAAGCCCAGACGCATATTATTACAGCAATTCATTTGTTGATGTGAGAAAAAATGAGAAGGACATTGCAGTACCACTAAATCTATACCTGGGCACTGCTGAAACCAAACAAAAAGAATCCACGGTTGCTAGGTAGGACTATTTTCTAGTGACTGTCTCTGGGGACTTAAACAGAATCCATTTGTTTCTTTGTTTTATCAGATTCACTCGTATTTGGTACCTGTCCCTGCCCCTTCAGCTTGTAGTTTGTCTGTGTCCTTGGATCTCAAGTGAGTCTCCAGTTAGGGGGCACGTAGGTGTTCTTGAGTTTTCATCAGTTCTTCTAACCATGTGTCTTTTGTTTGGAGCAGTCAAAGCCTGTGCTTTTATTCTGATATTTGACAGCGATGCTCTTACTGCACTTTGAAATTTTTTTTTGTTCTCATTAATATACAATCACATGCAGAACATTATGTTTACTAGTCTACCCCTTTCACCAAGTCCTCGCCAAATCCCAGTTACAGTCGTTTTCAGTCAGCGTGTAGTAACATGCTTTAGAATCACTACTTGTCTTCTCTGTGTTGTATAGCCCTACCCATGACCCTACACTCTACACATTATTCATGCTAATCCTAGTGCCCCCATTCTTTTTCCCCGCCCTTATCACTCCCTTCCCACAAACCCAACCCAGTCCCTTTCTCTTTGGTAGCTGTTAGTCCACTCTCGGGTACTGTGTGTCTGCTGCTGTTTTTTCCTTCAGTTTTTCTTTCTTTTCGTACTTCACACATGAATGAAATCATTTGGTACATGTATTTCTCCGACTGGCCTATTTGACTGAGCATAATACCCTCTAGCTCCATCCACGTTATTGCCAATGATAGGATTTGTTTTCTTCTTAAGGCTGCTTACTACACTTTTTAAACTGGATTTTATTCTTCTTTTTTGTTTGTAGTTTCGCTATGTGCATCAACCATTGCTCTCATGGTTATTAGTGATAGCTTTGTGTTAATCGATATGGACCTATATCTGTCTATCTGTCTGTCTATCTATCTATCTATCTCTCAATCAATAAATCAATCATCTGTTTGTCTGCCAATCTGTCCTTGTGTACAGAACAGTTAACGACATAGACTATGTCATTTTCCTTCATTATGCTTCCAAAAATCCTGCAAGGTAAATAGGCTATAGGGAGAGCACTGGGTTCAACGAGACACTTGCAGGTCGTGTTGGCCGCGTGTACTAAAAACCAGTAAATGGTTGTGCAGGGACATGAAACCGTGTCTCTATCCTCTGTCCTCTTTCATCTCCTTCTCAATTGCTGTCTGTATTTAGCCACATTCATTGACTTAGTGCTCCCTGAAGACCACAAGTATCCTTCATCTGGGCCTGTTGTCGACCGAAAAGTGAACTTGTTGCTTTGCTCAACACCATGTTTGAAGGACATCGGCATGATCACTGCTGATAGGACGGAGGGTCAAATAAAAAGGAACACCAATTTCTAGACAGGAGCAGTTGGAAGCTAAGAGTGTATTGTGGAGTGATATGTTTATTTGAGTTTCCAAACTTCCCTCTTTAGGTGGTTATTACTTCACATTCGTGAAGATCATAAAACCCACCGATTTAAAAGGCCCAGATGCTTATTATTACAGCAACTCAGTTGTTGAGGTGAGAGAAAATGAGAAGGACGTTGCTGCACCACTAAATCTTTGGCTGGGTCCTGCTGAAAACAAACAAAATGAATTCACGGTGGCCAGATAGGGCTATTTTCTACTGACTGTCTCTGGGGGCTCAAACAGAATCCATTTGTTTGATTGTTTGTTTTTCAGTTTCACTCATGTAGGGTACTTGTCCCCACACCTTCAGCTTGTAGTTTGTCTGTGTCCTTGGATCTCAAGTGAGTCTCCTGTAAGGAAGCACGTAGGTTTCCTGAGATTTCATCCGTTCTTTTAACCCTGTATCTTTTGTTTGCAGCACTCAGAGCCTGACCATTTATTCTGATGATTCAGAACTGTGCCCTCATTGCACTAAAAAAATTTTTTTTTGTTATCATTAATCTACAATCCCGTGAAGAACATTATGTTTACGATGCTACCCCTTCACCAAGTCCACCCCCAAAAACCTCTTACAGTCGCTGTCCGTCAGCATAGTTGGATGCTATAGATCCCTTCACCATGTACCCCTTCACAGACACCGTTACAGTCGCTGTCAATTAGCGAGTACTAGGATGCTATATAATCTCTGCTAGTCTTCACTGTGTTGTTCAGCACTCCCCATGCCACGCCCGACCCACGCAATATACATGCTAATCCTAATGCCCCCATTCTTTCTCCCCGCACGTATCCCTCCCATCAGAACCTCCCTGCCCGGTCCTTTCCTCTTGGCATCTTTCAGTCAACTCTCGGGTTCTGTGAGTCTGCTGCTGTTTTTTTCCTTCAGTTTTTCTTTGTTGTTATACTCCACACATGAGTGAAATCATTTGGTACTTGTCTTTCTCCGCCTGACCTATTTCTCTGAACATACTACCGTCTAGCTCCATCCACGTCATTGCAAATGGTAGGATTTGTTTTCTTCTTAGGGCTGCTTACTGCACTTTTTAAACTGGATTTCATTCTTCCTCTTTGTTGTAGTTTAGCTATGTGCATTCATCATTCATCTCCTGGTTATGAGCAACAGCTTTGTGTCAATCGATATGTATCTGTATCTATCTATCGCTCTGTCTGTCTGTATATCTATCTATCTTTCTATATATCCTTCTATCTATGTCTCTATCCTTCTCTCTATTTATCTATCCATCTATCTACCTTCCTGGCATATATCTATCATGTGTATCATCTATCTCTTATCTGTCATCTATCTATCTGTCTATCTATGAATCAATCATCTTTCTGTCTGCCCAACTATCCTTATGTACAGAACAGTTAACAACATCACCTATGTCTGTTCCCTACATTATGCTTCCAAAAACATTGCAAGGTCACTAGGCCGTAGGGAGAGCACTGGGCTCACTGAGACAATTGCAGATCGAGTCAGCCGCGTGTGCTTAAAAAACCAGTAAATGGTGGTGCAGGGATTTGAACCCGTATCTCTGTCCTCTGTCCTCTTAAACCTCCTTCTCGCTTGCTAACTGTATTTAGCCACATTCATTGGCTAAGTTCTCACTGAAGACCGCAAGTATACTTCCTCTGGGCTTGTTGTAGACAGAAAAGTATACTTGGTGCTTTACTCACCACCATGTTTGAGGGACATTGGCGTGTTCACCACTGATAGGAGGAGGGACAAATAAAAAGGAACACCTATTTCTAGACAGGAGAATTTGGGAGCAAAGTGTGTGTTGGGGAGGGACGTGTTTGTTTGAGTGTCCAAACTTCCCTCTTTATGTGGTTATTACTTCTTTACAATCGTGAACATCATAAAACCCAGTGATTTCAAAAGCCCAGACGCATATTATTACAGCAATTCATTTGTTGATGTGAGAAAAAATGAGAAGGACATTGCAGTACCACTAAATCTATACCTGGGCACTGCTGAAACCAAACAAAAAGAATCCACGGTTGCTAGGTAGGACTATTTTCTAGTGACTGTCTCTGGGGACTTAAACAGAATCCATTTGTTTCTTTGTTTTATCAGATTCACTCGTATTTGGTACCTGTCCCTGCCCCTTCAGCTTGTAATTTGTCTGTGTCCTTGGATCTCAAGTGAGTCTCCAGTTAGGGGGCACGTAGGTGTTCTTGAGTTTTCATCAGTTCTTCTAACCATGTGTCTTTTGTTTGGAGCAGTCAAAGCCTGTGCTTTTATTCTGATATTTGACAGCGATGCTCTTACTGCACTTTGAAATTTTTTTTTGTTCTCATTAATATACAATCACATGCAGAACATTATGTTTACTAGTCTACCCCTTTCACCAAGTCCTCGCCAAATCCCAGTTACAGTCGTTTTCAGTCAGCGTGTAGTAACATGCTTTAGAATCACTACTTGTCTTCTCTGTGTTGTATAGCCCTACCCATGACCCTACACTCTACACATTATTCATGCTAATCCTAGTGCCCCCATTCTTTTTCCCCGCCCTTATCACTCCCTTCCCACAAACCCAACCCAGTCCCTTTCTCTTTGGTAGCTGTTAGTCCACTCTCGGGTACTGTGTGTCTGCTGCTGTTTTTTCCTTCAGTTTTTCTTTCTTTTCGTACTTCACACATGAATGAAATCATTTGGTACATGTATTTCTCCGACTGGCCTATTTGACTGAGCATAATACCCTCTAGCTCCATCCACGTTATTGCCAATGATAGGATTTGTTTTCTTCTTAAGGCTGCTTACTACACTTTTTAAACTGGATTTTATTCTTCTTTTTTGTTTGTAGTTTCGCTATGTGCATCAACCATTGCTCTCATGGTTATTAGTGATAGCTTTGTGTTAATCGATATGGACCTATATCTGTCTATCTGTCTGTCTATCTATCTATCTATCTCTCAATCAATAAATCAATCATCTGTTTGTCTGCCAATCTGTCCTTGTGTACAGAACAGTTAACGACATAGACTATGTCATTTTCCTTCATTATGCTTCCAAAAATCCTGCAAGGTAAATAGGCTATAGGGAGAGCACTGGGTTCAACGAGACACTTGCAGGTCGTGTTGGCCGCGTGTACTAAAAACCAGTAAATGGTTGTGCAGGGACATGAAACCGTGTCTCTATCCTCTGTCCTCTTTCATCTCCTTCTCAATTGCTGTCTGTATTTAGCCACATTCATTGACTTAGTGCTCCCTGAAGACCACAAGTATCCTTCATCTGGGCCTGTTGTCGACCGAAAAGTGAACTTGTTGCTTTGCTCAACACCATGTTTGAAGGACATCGGCATGATCACTGCTGATAGGACGGAGGGTCAAATAAAAAGGAACACCAATTTCTAGACAGGAGCAGTTGGAAGCTAAGAGTGTATTGTGGAGTGATATGTTTATTTGAGTTTCCAAACTTCCCTCTTTAGGTGGTTATTACTTCACATTCGTGAAGATCATAAAACCCACCGATTTAAAAGGCCCAGATGCTTATTATTACAGCAACTCAGTTGTTGAGGTGAGAGAAAATGAGAAGGACGTTGCTGCACCACTAAATCTTTGGCTGGGTCCTGCTGAAAACAAACAAAATGAATTCACGGTGGCCAGATAGGGCTATTTTCTACTGACTGTCTCTGGGGGCTCAAACAGAATCCATTTGTTTGATTGTTTGTTTTTCAGTTTCACTCATGTAGGGTACTTGTCCCCACACCTTCAGCTTGTAGTTTGTCTGTGTCCTTGGATCTCAAGTGAGTCTCCTGTAAGGAAGCACGTAGGTTTCCTGAGATTTCATCCGTTCTTTTAACCCTGTATCTTTTGTTTGCAGCACTCAGAGCCTGACCATTTATTCTGATGATTCAGAACTGTGCCCTCATTGCACTAAAAAAATTTTTTTTTGTTATCATTAATCTACAATCCCGTGAAGAACATTATGTTTACGATGCTACCCCTTCACCAAGTCCACCCCCAAAAACCTCTTACAGTCGCTGTCCGTCAGCATAGTTGGATGCTATAGATCCCTTCACCATGTACCCCTTCACAGACACCGTTACAGTCGCTGTCAATTAGCGAGTACTAGGATGCTATATAATCTCTGCTAGTCTTCACTGTGTTGTTCAGCACTCCCCATGCCACGCCCGACCCACGCAATATACATGCTAATCCTAATGCCCCCATTCTTTCTCCCCGCACGTATCCCTCCCATCAGAACCTCCCTGCCCGGTCCTTTCCTCTTGGCATCTTTCAGTCAACTCTCGGGTTCTGTGAGTCTGCTGCTGTTTTTTTCCTTCAGTTTTTCTTTGTTGTTATACTCCACACATGAGTGAAATCATTTGGTACTTGTCTTTCTCCGCCTGACCTATTTCTCTGAACATACTACCGTCTAGCTCCATCCACGTCATTGCAAATGGTAGGATTTGTTTTCTTCTTAGGGCTGCTTACTGCACTTTTTAAACTGGATTTCATTCTTCCTCTTTGTTGTAGTTTAGCTATGTGCATTCATCATTCATCTCCTGGTTATGAGCAACAGCTTTGTGTCAATCGATATGTATCTGTATCTATCTATCGCTCTGTCTGTCTGTATATCTATCTATCTTTCTATATATCCTTCTATCTATGTCTCTATCCTTCTCTCTATTTATCTATCCATCTATCTACCTTCCTGGCATATATCTATCATGTGTATCATCTATCTATTATCTGTCATCTATCTATCTGTCTATCTATGAATCAATCATCTTTCTGTCTGCCCAACTATCCTTATGTACAGAACAGTTAACAACATCACCTATGTCTGTTCCCTACATTATGCTTCCAAAAACATTGCAAGGTCACTAGGCCGTAGGGAGAGCACTGGGCTCACTGAGACAATTGCAGATCGAGTCAGCCGCGTGTGCTTAAAAAACCAGTAAATGGTGGTGCAGGGATTTGAACCCGTATCTCTGTCCTCTGTCCTCTTAAACCTCCTTCTCGCTTGCTAACTGTATTTAGCCACATTCATTGGCTAAGTTCTCACTGAAGACCGCAAGTATACTTCCTCTGGGCTTGTTGTAGACAGAAAAGTATACTTGGTGCTTTACTCACCACCATGTTTGAGGGACATTGGCGTGTTCACCACTGATAGGAGGAGGGACAAATAAAAAGGAACACCTATTTCTAGACAGGAGAATTTGGGAGCAAAGTGTGTGTTGGGGAGGGACGTGTTTGTTTGAGTGTCCAAACTTCCCTCTTTATGTGGTTATTACTTCTTTACAATCGTGAACATCATAAAACCCAGTGATTTCAAAAGCCCAGACGCATATTATTACAGCAATTCATTTGTTGATGTGAGAAAAAATGAGAAGGACATTGCAGTACCACTAAATCTATACCTGGGCACTGCTGAAACCAAACAAAAAGAATCCACGGTTGCTAGGTAGGACTATTTTCTAGTGACTGTCTCTGGGGACTTAAACAGAATCCATTTGTTTCTTTGTTTTATCAGATTCACTCGTATTTGGTACCTGTCCCTGCCCCTTCAGCTTGTAGTTTGTCTGTGTCCTTGGATCTCAAGTGAGTCTCCAGTTAGGGGGCACGTAGGTGTTCTTGAGTTTTCATCAGTTCTTCTAACCATGTGTCTTTTGTTTGGAGCAGTCAAAGCCTGTGCTTTTATTCTGATATTTGACAGCGATGCTCTTACTGCACTTTGAAATTTTTTTTTGTTCTCATTAATATACAATCACATGCAGAACATTATGTTTACTAGTCTACCCCTTTCACCAAGTCCTCGCCAAATCCCAGTTACAGTCGTTTTCAGTCAGCGTGTAGTAACATGCTTTAGAATCACTACTTGTCTTCTCTGTGTTGTATAGCCCTACCCATGACCCTACACTCTACACATTATTCATGCTAATCCTAGTGCCCCCATTCTTTTTCCCCGCCCTTATCACTCCCTTCCCACAAACCCAACCCAGTCCCTTTCTCTTTGGTAGCTGTTAGTCCACTCTCGGGTACTGTGTGTCTGCTGCTGTTTTTTCCTTCAGTTTTTCTTTCTTTTCGTACTTCACACATGAATGAAATCATTTGGTACATGTATTTCTCCGACTGGCCTATTTGACTGAGCATAATACCCTCTAGCTCCATCCACGTTATTGCCAATGATAGGATTTGTTTTCTTCTTAAGGCTGCTTACTACACTTTTTAAACTGGATTTTATTCTTCTTTTTTGTTTGTAGTTTCGCTATGTGCATCAACCATTGCTCTCATGGTTATTAGTGATAGCTTTGTGTTAATCGATATGGACCTATATCTGTCTATCTGTCTGTCTATCTATCTATCTATCTCTCAATCAATAAATCAATCATCTGTTTGTCTGCCAATCTGTCCTTGTGTACAGAACAGTTAACGACATAGACTATGTCATTTTCCTTCATTATGCTTCCAAAAATCCTGCAAGGTAAATAGGCTATAGGGAGAGCACTGGGTTCAACGAGACACTTGCAGGTCGTGTTGGCCGCGTGTACTAAAAACCAGTAAATGGTTGTGCAGGGACATGAAACCGTGTCTCTATCCTCTGTCCTCTTTCATCTCCTTCTCAATTGCTGTCTGTATTTAGCCACATTCATTGACTTAGTGCTCCCTGAAGACCACAAGTATCCTTCATCTGGGCCTGTTGTCGACCGAAAAGTGAACTTGTTGCTTTGCTCAACACCATGTTTGAAGGACATCGGCATGATCACTGCTGATAGGACGGAGGGTCAAATAAAAAGGAACACCAATTTCTAGACAGGAGCAGTTGGAAGCTAAGAGTGTATTGTGGAGTGATATGTTTATTTGAGTTTCCAAACTTCCCTCTTTAGGTGGTTATTACTTCACATTCGTGAAGATCATAAAACCCACCGATTTAAAAGGCCCAGATGCTTATTATTACAGCAACTCAGTTGTTGAGGTGAGAGAAAATGAGAAGGACGTTGCTGCACCACTAAATCTTTGGCTGGGTCCTGCTGAAAACAAACAAAATGAATTCACGGTGGCCAGATAGGGCTATTTTCTACTGACTGTCTCTGGGGGCTCAAACAGAATCCATTTGTTTGATTGTTTTTCATTTTCACTCGTGTAGGGTACATGTCCACACATCTTCGGCTTGCAGTTTGTCTGTGTCCTTGGATCTCAAGTGAGTCTACTGTAAGTGAGCACGTAGGTGTCTTGAGTTTCATCCCTTCTTTTAACCCTGTGTCTTTTGTTTGCAGCACTCAGTGCCTGACCTTTTATTCTGATGATACAGAGCTGTGCACTTATTGCACTTAAAGAATTTTTTTTATGATTAATCTTCAATCACGTGAAGGACATTATGTTTACTAAGATCCCCCCTTCACCAAATCCCCCCGAGAAACCTCTTCAGTCGCTGTCTATCAGCGTAGTTGGATGCTGTAGACCCCTTCACCATGTCCCCCCCACAGACCGCGTTACAGTCGCTGTCCATCAGTGAGTTGTAAGATGCTATATGATCTCTACTAGTCTTCTCTGTGTTGTACAGTACTCCCCATGCACACCCGACCCCACGCATTATACATGCTAATCCTAATGCCCCCATTCTTTCTTCCCACACTTATACCTCCCTTCAGACACACCCTGCCCAGTCCTTTTCCTTTTCGTAACTTTAGTCAACTCTCGGGTTCTGTGAGTCTGCTGCTGTTTTTCTCCTTCAGTTTTTCTTTGTTGTTATACTCCACACATGAGTGAAATCACTTGGTACTTGTCTTTCTCCGCCTGGCCTATTACTTTGAACATACTGCCGTCTACCTCCATCCACATCACTGCAAATGATAGTATTTGTTTTCTTCTTAAGGCTGCTTACTGCACTTTTTAAACTGGATATCATTCTTCCTTTCTGTTTGTAGTTTAGCTATGTTATTCACCATTCAACATCTGGTTATGAACAATAGCTTTGTGTCAATCGATATGTATCTGTATCTATCTATCTAATGGTCTGTCTGTCTATGTATGTATGTATGTATGTATGTATGTATCTATGTATCTATGAATCTATCCATTTATCTATCTATCTATCTATCTATCTATCTATCTATCTATCTATCTATCTATCTATCTTCCTATCATCTATCTATGATGTCTATCATCTATCAATCTATGTACCTATCTATCTATCTTTCATCTGTCGTCTGTCTACCTATCTATCTATGAATCAATCATCTTTTTGTCAGCCCATCTATCCTTATGTACAGAACAGTTAACAACATAGCCTATGTCTCTTCCATACATTATGCTTCCAGAAACGTTGCAAGGTAACTAAGCCATAAGGAGAGCACTGTGTTCACCAATACACTTTCAGGTTGACTCAGCCGCGTGTGCTTACAAAACCAGTAAATGGAGGTGAAAGGACTTGAACCGTATCTCTGTCCTCTGTCCTCTTATAATTCCTGCTCGCTTATTGACTTTATTTAGCCACATTCAGTGAGTAAGTGATCCCTGAAGACCACAAGTATCCTTCCTCTGGGCTTGTTGTCTACAGAAAAGTGTACTTGGTTCTTTGCACACCACCATGTTTGTGGGACATCGGCGTGATCACTGCTGATAGGTGGAGGGACAAATATAAAGGAACACATGTTTCTGGACAGGAGCAGCTGGGAACAAAGAGTGTGTTGTGGAGTGAAGTGTTTATTTGAGGGTCCAAACTTCCCTCTTTAGGTGGTTATTACATCTTTACATTCGTGAACATCATAAAAAGCAATGATTTTAAAAGCCCAGACGCATATTATTACAGCAATTCATTTGTTGAGGTGAGAGGAAATTAGAAGGAAGTTGCTGCACAACTACATCTAGGCCTGAGCACTGCTGAAATCAAACAAAAAGAATTCACGGTGGCTAGATAGGGCTATTTCCTACTGACTCTCTCTGGGGACTCATAGAGAATCCATTTGTTTGTTTCTCAGTTTCACTTGTATAGGTTACGTGTCCCCACCCCTTCAGCTTGTAGTTTGTCTGTGTCCTTGGATCTCAAGTGAGTCTCCAGTAAGGGAGCACGAAGGTGGTCTTGAGTTTTAATCAGTTCTTCTAACCCTGTGTCTTTTGATAGGAGCACTCAAAGCCTGTACTTCTATTCTGATATTTGAGAGCTGAGCTCTTACTGCACTTTGAAATTTTTTTTGTTCTCATTAATATACAATCACATGCAGAATATTATGTTTTCCAGTCTAACACCTTCAGAAAGTCCCCCCCAAATCCCAGTTACAGTCGCTGTCCATCAGCATGTACTAAGATGCTGTAGAATCACTACATGTCTTCTCTGTGTTGTACAGCCCTACCCATGACCCCCACCCTAAACATTATACATTCTAATCCTAATGCCCCTATTCTTTCTCTCCACCCTTATTACTCCCTTCAAACAAACCCTACAAAGTCCCTTTCTCTTTGGTAACTGTTAGTCCACTCTCGGGTTCTGTGAGTCTGCTGCTGTCTTTTCCTTCCATTTTACTTTGTTATCATACTCCACACATGAGTGAAATCATTTGGTACATGTATTTCTCTGCCTGGCCTATTTGACTGAGCATAATACCCTCTAGCTCCATCCACGTTATTGCAAATGATAGGATTTGTTTTCTTCTTATGGCTGCTTACTGCACTTTTTAAACGTTATTTCATTCTTCTTTTTTGTTTGTAGTTTCGCTATGTGCTTTCACCATTGCTCTCATGGCTACGAGCAGTAGCTTTGTGTTAATCGATATGTACCTATGTCTATCTATCTGTCTGTCTATCTATTTATCAATCAATCAATTAATCATCTTTTTGTCTGCACATCTGTACTTATGTACAGAACAGTTAACCATATGTCCTATATCACTTTCCTACACTATGCTTCCAAAAATCCTGCAAATTATCTAGGCTGTAGAGAGAGCACTGGGTTCACCGAGACACTTGCAGGTCGAGTCGGCCTCGTGTACATACAAAACCAGGAAATGGTTTTGCTGGGACTTGAACCCGTGTCTCTATCCTCTGTCCTCTTTCATCTCCTTCTAACTTGCTGTCTGTATTTAGCCACATTCTTTGACCAAGTGCTCCCTGAAGACCGCAAGTATCATTCCTCTGGGCCTGTTGTCGACAGAAAAGTAAACATGTTGCTTTGTTCACCGCCATGTTTGAAGGACATCAGCGTGATCACCGCCGATAGGACGGAGGGTCAAATAAAAAGGTACACCAATTTCTAGAAAGGAGCAGTTGGGAGCTAAGAGTGCATTGTGGAGTGACGTGTTTATTTGAGTGTCCAAACTTCCGTCTTTAGGTGGTTATTAGATCTTCACATTCGTGAACATCATAAAACCCACTGATTTCAAAGGCCCAGATGCTTTTTATTTCAGCAACTCAGTTGTTGAAGTGAGAGAAAATGAGAAGTATATTGCTGCACCACTAAATCAATGGCTGGGAACTGCTG
Source organism: Manis pentadactyla (assembly GCF_030020395.1). Taxonomy (NCBI): domain Eukaryota; kingdom Metazoa; phylum Chordata; class Mammalia; order Pholidota; family Manidae; genus Manis; species Manis pentadactyla. The sequence continues at coordinate 5,734,502 of NC_080027.1, read as the reverse complement.
AAACCAAACAAAAAGAATTCACAGTGGCCAGGTAGGGCTACTTTCTGCTGACTGTCTCTGGGGACTCAAACAGAATCCATTTGTTTGATTGTTTTTCATTTTCACTCGTGTAGGGTACATGTCCACACATCTTCGGCTTGCAGTTTGTCTGTGTCCTTGGATCTCAAGTGAGTCTACTGTAAGTGAGCACGTAGGTGTCTTGAGTTTCATCCCTTCTTTTAACCCTGTGTCTTTTGTTTGCAGCACTCAGTGCCTGACCTTTTATTCTGATGATACAGAGCTGTGCACTTATTGCACTTAAAGAATTTTTTTTATGATTAATCTTCAATCACGTGAAGGACATTATGTTTACTAAGATCCCCCCTTCACCAAATCCCCCCGAGAAACCTCTTCAGTCGCTGTCTATCAGCGTAGTTGGATGCTGTAGACCCCTTCACCATGTCCCCCCCACAGACCGCGTTACAGTCGCTGTCCATCAGTGAGTTGTAAGATGCTATATGATCTCTACTAGTCTTCTCTGTGTTGTACAGTACTCCCCATGCACACCCGACCCCACGCATTATACATGCTAATCCTAATGCCCCCATTTTTTCTTCCCACACTTATACCTCCCTTCAGACACACCCTGCCCAGTCCTTTTCCTTTTCGTAACTTTAGTCAACTCTCGGGTTCTGTGAGTCTGCTGCTGTTTTTCTCCTTCAGTTTTTCTTTGTTGTTATACTCCACACATGAGTGAAATCACTTGGTACTTGTCTTTCTCCGCCTGGCCTATTACTTTGAACATACTGCCGTCTACCTCCATCCACATCACTGCAAATGATAGTATTTGTTTTCTTCTTAAGGCTGCTTACTGCACTTTTTAAACTGGATATCATTCTTCCTTTCTGTTTGTAGTTTAGCTCTGTTATTCACCATTCAACATCGGGTTATGAACAATAGCTTTGTGTCAATCGATATGTATCTGTATCTATCTATCTAATGGTCTGTCTGTCTATGTATGTATGTATCTATGTATCTATGAATCTATCCATTTATCTATCTATCTATCTATCTATCTATCTATCTATCTATCTATCTATCTATCTATCTTCCTATCATCTATCTATGATGTCTATCATCTATCAATCTATGTACCTATCTATCTATCTTTCATCTGTCATCTGTCTACCTATCTATCTATGAATCAATCATCTTTTTGTCAGCCCATCTATCCTTATGTACAGAACAGTTAACAACATAGCCTATGTCTCTTCCATATATTATGCTTCCAGAAACGTTGCAAGGTAACTAAGCCATAAGGAGAGCACTGTGTTCACCAATACACTTTCAGGTAGACTCAGCCGCGTGTGCTTAGAAAACCCGTAAATGGAGGTGAAAGGACTTGAACCGTATCTCTGTCCTCTGTCCTCTGTCCTCTTATAATTCCTGCTCGCTTATTGACTTTATTTAGCCACATTCAGTGAGTAAGTGATCCCTGAAGACCACAAGTATCCTTCCTCTGGGCTTGTTGTCTACAGAAAAGTGTACTTGGTTCTTTGCACACCACCATGTTTGTGGGACATCGGCGTGATCACTGCTGATAGGTGGAGGGACAAATATAAAGGAACACATGTTTCTGGACAGGAGCAGCTGGGAACAAAGAGTGTGTTGTGGAGTGAAGTGTTTATTTGAGGGTCCAAACTTCCCTCTTTAGGTGGTTATTACATCTTTACATTCGTGAACATCATAAAAAGCAATGATTTTAAAAGCCCAGACGCATATTATTACAGCAATTCATTTGTTGAGGTGAGAGGAAATTAGAAGGAAGTTGCTGCACAACTACATCTAGGCCTGAGCACTGCTGAAATCAAACAAAAAGAATTCACGGTGGCTAGATAGGGCTATTTCCTACTGACTCTCTCTGGGGACTCATAGAGAATCCATTTGTTTGTTTCTCAGTTTCACTTGTATAGGTTACGTGTCCCCACCCCTTCAGCTTGTAGTTTGTCTGTGTCCTTGGATCTCAAGTGAGTCTCCAGTAAGGGAGCACGAAGGTGGTCTTGAGTTTTAATCAGTTCTTCTAACCCTGTGTCTTTTGATAGGAGCACTCAAAGCCTGTACTTCTATTCTGATATTTGAGAGCTGAGCTCTTACTGCACTTTGAAATTTTTTTTGTTCTCATTAATATACAATCACATGCAGAATATTATGTTTTCCAGTCTAACACCTTCAGAAAGTCCCCCCCAAATCCCAGTTACAGTCGCTGTCCATCAGCATGTACTAAGATGCTGTAGAATCACTACATGTCTTCTCTGTGTTGTACAGCCCTACCCATGACCCCCACCCTAAACATTATACATTCTAATCCTAATGCCCCTATTCTTTCTCTCCACCCTTATTACTCCCTTCAAACAAACCCTACAAAGTCCCTTTCTCTTTGGTAACTGTTAGTCCACTCTCGGGTTCTGTGAGTCTGCTGCTGTCTTTTCCTTCCATTTTACTTTGTTATCATACTCCACACATGAGTGAAATCATTTGGTACATGTATTTCTCTGCCTGGCCTATTTGACTGAGCATAATACCCTCTAGCTCCATCCACGTTATTGCAAATGATAGGATTTGTTTTCTTCTTATGGCTGCTTACTGCACTTTTTAAACGTTATTTCATTCTTCTTTTTTGTTTGTAGTTTCGCTATGTGCTTTCACCATTGCTCTCATGGCTACGAGCAGTAGCTTTGTGTTAATCGATATGTACCTATGTCTATCTATCTGTCTGTCTATCTATTTATCAATCAATCAATTAATCATCTTTTTGTCTGCACATCTGTACTTATGTACAGAACAGTTAACCATATGTCCTATATCACTTTCCTACACTATGCTTCCAAAAATCCTGCAAATTATCTAGGCTGTAGAGAGAGCACTGGGTTCACCGAGACACTTGCAGGTCGAGTCGGCCTCGTGTACATACAAAACCAGGAAATGGTTTTGCTGGGACTTGAACCCGTGTCTCTATCCTCTGTCCTCTTTCATCTCCTTCTAACTTGCTGTCTGTATTTAGCCACATTCTTTGACCAAGTGCTCCCTGAAGACCGCAAGTATCATTCCTCTGGGCCTGTTGTCGACAGAAAAGTAAACATGTTGCTTTGTTCACCGCCATGTTTGAAGGACATCAGCGTGATCACCGCCGATAGGACGGAGGGTCAAATAAAAAGGTACACCAATTTCTAGAAAGGAGCAGTTGGGAGCTAAGAGTGCATTGTGGAGTGACGTGTTTATTTGAGTGTCCAAACTTCCGTCTTTAGGTGGTTATTAGATCTTCACATTCGTGAACATCATAAAACCCACTGATTTCAAAGGCCCAGATGCTTTTTATTTCAGCAACTCAGTTGTTGAAGTGAGAGAAAATGAGAAGTATATTGCTGCACCACTAAATCAATGGCTGGGAACTGCTGAAACCAAACAAAAAGAATTCACAGTGGCCAGGTAGGGCTACTTTCTGCTGACTGTCTCTGGGGACTCAAACAGAATCCATTTGTTTGATTGTTTTTCATTTTCACTCGTGTAGGGTACATGTCCACACATCTTCGGCTTGCAGTTTGTCTGTGTCCTTGGATCTCAAGTGAGTCTACTGTAAGTGAGCACGTAGGTGTCTTGAGTTTCATCCCTTCTTTTAACCCTGTGTCTTTTGTTTGCAGCACTCAGTGCCTGACCTTTTATTCTGATGATACAGAGCTGTGCACTTATTGCACTTAAAGAATTTTTTTTATGATTAATCTTCAATCACGTGAAGGACATTATGTTTACTAAGATCCCCCCTTCACCAAATCCCCCCGAGAAACCTCTTCAGTCGCTGTCTATCAGCGTAGTTGGATGCTGTAGACCCCTTCACCATGTCCCCCCCACAGACCGCGTTACAGTCGCTGTCCATCAGTGAGTTGTAAGATGCTATATGATCTCTACTAGTCTTCTCTGTGTTGTACAGTACTCCCCATGCACACCCGACCCCACGCATTATACATGCTAATCCTAATGCCCCCATTTTTTCTTCCCACACTTATACCTCCCTTCAGACACACCCTGCCCAGTCCTTTTCCTTTTCGTAACTTTAGTCAACTCTCGGGTTCTGTGAGTCTGCTGCTGTTTTTCTCCTTCAGTTTTTCTTTGTTGTTATACTCCACACATGAGTGAAATCACTTGGTACTTGTCTTTCTCCGCCTGGCCTATTACTTTGAACATACTGCCGTCTACCTCCATCCACATCACTGCAAATGATAGTATTTGTTTTCTTCTTAAGGCTGCTTACTGCACTTTTTAAACTGGATATCATTCTTCCTTTCTGTTTGTAGTTTAGCTCTGTTATTCACCATTCAACATCGGGTTATGAACAATAGCTTTGTGTCAATCGATATGTATCTGTATCTATCTATCTAATGGTCTGTCTGTCTATGTATGTATGTATCTATGTATCTATGAATCTATCCATTTATCTATCTATCTATCTATCTATCTATCTATCTATCTATCTATCTATCTATCTTCCTATCATCTATCTATGATGTCTATCATCTATCAATCTATGTACCTATCTATCTATCTTTCATCTGTCATCTGTCTACCTATCTATCTATGAATCAATCATCTTTTTGTCAGCCCATCTATCCTTATGTACAGAACAGTTAACAACATAGCCTATGTCTCTTCCATATATTATGCTTCCAGAAACGTTGCAAGGTAACTAAGCCATAAGGAGAGCACTGTGTTCACCAATACACTTTCAGGTAGACTCAGCCGCGTGTGCTTAGAAAACCCGTAAATGGAGGTGAAAGGACTTGAACCGTATCTCTGTCCTCTGTCCTCTGTCCTCTTATAATTCCTGCTCGCTTATTGACTTTATTTAGCCACATTCAGTGAGTAAGTGATCCCTGAAGACCACAAGTATCCTTCCTCTGGGCTTGTTGTCTACAGAAAAGTGTACTTGGTTCTTTGCACACCACCATGTTTGTGGGACATCGGCGTGATCACTGCTGATAGGTGGAGGGACAAATATAAAGGAACACATGTTTCTGGACAGGAGCAGCTGGGAACAAAGAGTGTGTTGTGGAGTGAAGTGTTTATTTGAGGGTCCAAACTTCCCTCTTTAGGTGGTTATTACATCTTTACATTCGTGAACATCATAAAAAGCAATGATTTTAAAAGCCCAGACGCATATTATTACAGCAATTCATTTGTTGAGGTGAGAGGAAATTAGAAGGAAGTTGCTGCACAACTACATCTAGGCCTGAGCACTGCTGAAATCAAACAAAAAGAATTCACGGTGGCTAGATAGGGCTATTTCCTACTGACTCTCTCTGGGGACTCATAGAGAATCCATTTGTTTGTTTCTCAGTTTCACTTGTATAGGTTACGTGTCCCCACCCCTTCAGCTTGTAGTTTGTCTGTGTCCTTGGATCTCAAGTGAGTCTCCAGTAAGGGAGCACAAAGGTGGTCTTGAGTTTTAATCAGTTCTTCTAACCCTGTGTCTTTTGATAGGAGCACTCAAAGCCTGTACTTCTATTCTGATATTTGAGAGCTGAGCTCTTACTGCACTTTGAAATTTTTTTTGTTCTCATTAATATACAATCACATGCAGAATATTATGTTTTCCAGTCTAACACCTTCAGAAAGTCCCCCCCAAATCCCAGTTACAGTCGCTGTCCATCAGCATGTACTAAGATGCTGTAGAATCACTACATGTCTTCTCTGTGTTGTACAGCCCTACCCATGACCCCCACCCTAAACATTATACATTCTAATCCTAATGCCCCTATTCTTTCTCTCCACCCTTATTACTCCCTTCAAACAAACCCTACAAAGTCCCTTTCTCTTTGGTAACTGTTAGTCCACTCTCGGGTTCTGTGAGTCTGCTGCTGTCTTTTCCTTCCATTTTACTTTGTTATCATACTCCACACATGAGTGAAATCATTTGGTACATGTATTTCTCTGCCTGGCCTATTTGACTGAGCATAATACCCTCTAGCTCCATCCACGTTATTGCAAATGATAGGATTTGTTTTCTTCTTATGGCTGCTTACTGCACTTTTTAAACGTTATTTCATTCTTCTTTTTTGTTTGTAGTTTCGCTATGTGCTTTCACCATTGCTCTCATGGCTACGAGCAGTAGCTTTGTGTTAATCGATATGTACCTATGTCTATCTATCTGTCTGTCTATCTATTTATCAATCAATCAATTAATCATCTTTTTGTCTGCACATCTGTACTTATGTACAGAACAGTTAACCATATGTCCTATATCACTTTCCTACACTATGCTTCCAAAAATCCTGCAAATTATCTAGGCTGTAGAGAGAGCACTGGGTTCACCGAGACACTTGCAGGTCGAGTCGGCCTCGTGTACATACAAAACCAGGAAATGGTTTTGCTGGGACTTGAACCCGTGTCTCTATCCTCTGTCCTCTTTCATCTCCTTCTAACTTGCTGTCTGTATTTAGCCACATTCTTTGACCAAGTGCTCCCTGAAGACCGCAAGTATCATTCCTCTGGGCCTGTTGTCGACAGAAAAGTAAACATGTTGCTTTGTTCACCGCCATGTTTGAAGGACATCAGCGTGATCACCGCCGATAGGACGGAGGGTCAAATAAAAAGGTACACCAATTTCTAGAAAGGAGCAGTTGGGAGCTAAGAGTGCATTGTGGAGTGACGTGTTTATTTGAGTGTCCAAACTTCCGTCTTTAGGTGGTTATTAGATCTTCACATTCGTGAACATCATAAAACCCACTGATTTCAAAGGCCCAGATGCTTTTTATTTCAGCAACTCAGTTGTTGAAGTGAGAGAAAATGAGAAGTATATTGCTGCACCACTAAATCAATGGCTGGGAACTGCTGAAACCAAACAAAAAGAATTCACAGTGGCCAGGTAGGGCTACTTTCTGCTGACTGTCTCTGGGGACTCAAACAGAATCCATTTGTTTGATTGTTTTTCATTTTCACTCGTGTAGGGTACATGTCCACACATCTTCGGCTTGCAGTTTGTCTGTGTCCTTGGATCTCAAGTGAGTCTACTGTAAGTGAGCACGTAGGTGTCTTGAGTTTCATCCCTTCTTTTAACCCTGTGTCTTTTGTTTGCAGCACTCAGTGCCTGACCTTTTATTCTGATGATACAGAGCTGTGCACTTATTGCACTTAAAGAATTTTTTTTATGATTAATCTTCAATCACGTGAAGGACATTATGTTTACTAAGATCCCCCCTTCACCAAATCCCCCCGAGAAACCTCTTCAGTCGCTGTCTATCAGCGTAGTTGGATGCTGTAGACCCCTTCACCATGTCCCCCCCACAGACCGCGTTACAGTCGCTGTCCATCAGTGAGTTGTAAGATGCTATATGATCTCTACTAGTCTTCTCTGTGTTGTACAGTACTCCCCATGCACACCCGACCCCACGCATTATACATGCTAATCCTAATGCCCCCATTTTTTCTTCCCACACTTATACCTCCCTTCAGACACACCCTGCCCAGTCCTTTTCCTTTTCGTAACTTTAGTCAACTCTCGGGTTCTGTGAGTCTGCTGCTGTTTTTCTCCTTCAGTTTTTCTTTGTTGTTATACTCCACACATGAGTGAAATCACTTGGTACTTGTCTTTCTCCGCCTGGCCTATTACTTTGAACATACTGCCGTCTACCTCCATCCACATCACTGCAAATGATAGTATTTGTTTTCTTCTTAAGGCTGCTTACTGCACTTTTTAAACTGGATATCATTCTTCCTTTCTGTTTGTAGTTTAGCTCTGTTATTCACCATTCAACATCGGGTTATGAACAATAGCTTTGTGTCAATCGATATGTATCTGTATCTATCTATCTAATGGTCTGTCTGTCTATGTATGTATGTATCTATGTATCTATGAATCTATCCATTTATCTATCTATCTATCTATCTATCTATCTATCTATCTATCTATCTATCTATCTTCCTATCATCTATCTATGATGTCTATCATCTATCAATCTATGTACCTATCTATCTATCTTTCATCTGTCATCTGTCTACCTATCTATCTATGAATCAATCATCTTTTTGTCAGCCCATCTATCCTTATGTACAGAACAGTTAACAACATAGCCTATGTCTCTTCCATATATTATGCTTCCAGAAACGTTGCAAGGTAACTAAGCCATAAGGAGAGCACTGTGTTCACCAATACACTTTCAGGTAGACTCAGCCGCGTGTGCTTAGAAAACCCGTAAATGGAGGTGAAAGGACTTGAACCGTATCTCTGTCCTCTGTCCTCTGTCCTCTTATAATTCCTGCTCGCTTATTGACTTTATTTAGCCACATTCAGTGAGTAAGTGATCCCTGAAGACCACAAGTATCCTTCCTCTGGGCTTGTTGTCTACAGAAAAGTGTACTTGGTTCTTTGCACACCACCATGTTTGTGGGACATCGGCGTGATCACTGCTGATAGGTGGAGGGACAAATATAAAGGAACACATGTTTCTGGACAGGAGCAGCTGGGAACAAAGAGTGTGTTGTGGAGTGAAGTGTTTATTTGAGGGTCCAAACTTCCCTCTTTAGGTGGTTATTACATCTTTACATTCGTGAACATCATAAAAAGCAATGATTTTAAAAGCCCAGACGCATATTATTACAGCAATTCATTTGTTGAGGTGAGAGGAAATTAGAAGGAAGTTGCTGCACAACTACATCTAGGCCTGAGCACTGCTGAAATCAAACAAAAAGAATTCACGGTGGCTAGATAGGGCTATTTCCTACTGACTCTCTCTGGGGACTCATAGAGAATCCATTTGTTTGTTTCTCAGTTTCACTTGTATAGGTTACGTGTCCCCACCCCTTCAGCTTGTAGTTTGTCTGTGTCCTTGGATCTCAAGTGAGTCTCCAGTAAGGGAGCACGAAGGTGGTCTTGAGTTTTAATCAGTTCTTCTAACCCTGTGTCTTTTGATAGGAGCACTCAAAGCCTGTACTTCTATTCTGATATTTGAGAGCTGAGCTCTTACTGCACTTTGAAATTTTTTTTGTTCTCATTAATATACAATCACATGCAGAATATTATGTTTTCCAGTCTAACACCTTCAGAAAGTCCCCCCCAAATCCCAGTTACAGTCGCTGTCCATCAGCATGTACTAAGATGCTGTAGAATCACTACATGTCTTCTCTGTGTTGTACAGCCCTACCCATGACCCCCACCCTAAACATTATACATTCTAATCCTAATGCCCCTATTCTTTCTCTCCACCCTTATTACTCCCTTCAAACAAACCCTACAAAGTCCCTTTCTCTTTGGTAACTGTTAGTCCACTCTCGGGTTCTGTGAGTCTGCTGCTGTCTTTTCCTTCCATTTTACTTTGTTATCATACTCCACACATGAGTGAAATCATTTGGTACATGTATTTCTCTGCCTGGCCTATTTGACTGAGCATAATACCCTCTAGCTCCATCCACGTTATTGCAAATGATAGGATTTGTTTTCTTCTTATGGCTGCTTACTGCACTTTTTAAACGTTATTTCATTCTTCTTTTTTGTTTGTAGTTTCGCTATGTGCTTTCACCATTGCTCTCATGGCTACGAGCAGTAGCTTTGTGTTAATCGATATGTACCTATGTCTATCTATCTGTCTGTCTATCTATTTATCAATCAATCAATTAATCATCTTTTTGTCTGCACATCTGTACTTATGTACAGAACAGTTAACCATATGTCCTATATCACTTTCCTACACTATGCTTCCAAAAATCCTGCAAATTATCTAGGCTGTAGAGAGAGCACTGGGTTCACCGAGACACTTGCAGGTCGAGTCGGCCTCGTGTACATACAAAACCAGGAAATGGTTTTGCTGGGACTTGAACCCGTGTCTCTATCCTCTGTCCTCTTTCATCTCCTTCTAACTTGCTGTCTGTATTTAGCCACATTCTTTGACCAAGTGCTCCCTGAAGACCGCAAGTATCATTCCTCTGGGCCTGTTGTCGACAGAAAAGTAAACATGTTGCTTTGTTCACCGCCATGTTTGAAGGACATCAGCGTGATCACCGCCGATAGGACGGAGGGTCAAAAAAAAAGTACACCAATTTCTAGAAAGGAGCAGTTGGGAGCTAAGAGTGCATTGTGGAGTGACGTGTTTATTTGAGTGTCCAAACTTCCGTCTTTAGGTGGTTATTAGATCTTCACATTCGTGAACATCATAAAACCCACTGATTTCAAAGGCCCAGATGCTTTTTATTTCAGCAACTCAGTTGTTGAAGTGAGAGAAAATGAGAAGTATATTGCTGCACCACTAAATCAATGGCTGGGAACTGCTGAAACCAAACAAAAAGAATTCACAGTGGCCAGGTAGGGCTACTTTCTGCTGACTGTCTCTGGGGACTCAAACAGAATCCATTTGTTTGATTGTTTTTCATTTTCACTCGTGTAGGGTACATGTCCACACATCTTCGGCTTGCAGTTTGTCTGTGTCCTTGGATCTCAAGTGAGTCTACTGTAAGTGAGCACGTAGGTGTCTTGAGTTTCATCCCTTCTTTTAACCCTGTGTCTTTTGTTTGCAGCACTCAGTGCCTGACCTTTTATTCTGATGATACAGAGCTGTGCACTTATTGCACTTAAAGAATTTTTTTTATGATTAATCTTCAATCACGTGAAGGACATTATGTTTACTAAGATCCCCCCTTCACCAAATCCCCCCGAGAAACCTCTTCAGTCGCTGTCTATCAGCGTAGTTGGATGCTGTAGACCCCTTCACCATGTCCCCCCCACAGACCGCGTTACAGTCGCTGTCCATCAGTGAGTTGTAAGATGCTATATGATCTCTACTAGTCTTCTCTGTGTTGTACAGTACTCCCCATGCACACCCGACCCCACGCATTATACATGCTAATCCTAATGCCCCCATTCTTTCTTCCCACACTTATACCTCCCTTCAGACACACCCTGCCCAGTCCTTTTCCTTTTCGTAACTTTAGTCAACTCTCGGGTTCTGTGAGTCTGCTGCTGTTTTTCTCCTTCAGTTTTTCTTTGTTGTTATACTCCACACATGAGTGAAATCACTTGGTACTTGTCTTTCTCCGCCTGGCCTATTACTTTGAACATACTGCCGTCTACCTCCATCCACATCACTGCAAATGATAGTATTTGTTTTCTTCTTAAGGCTGCTTACTGCACTTTTTAAACTGGATATCATTCTTCCTTTCTGTTTGTAGTTTAGCTCTGTTATTCACCATTCAACATCGGGTTATGAACAATAGCTTTGTGTCAATCGATATGTATCTGTATCTATCTATCTAATGGTCTGTCTGTCTATGTATGTATGTATCTATGTATCTATGAATCTATCCATTTATCTATCTATCTATCTATCTATCTATCTATCTATCTATCTATCTATCTTCCTATCATCTATCTATGATGTCTATCATCTATCAATCTATGTACCTATCTATCTATCTTTCATCTGTCATCTGTCTACCTATCTATCTATGAATCAATCATCTTTTTGTCAGCCCATCTATCCTTATGTACAGAACAGTTAACAACATAGCCTATGTCTCTTCCATATATTATGCTTCCAGAAACGTTGCAAGGTAACTAAGCCATAAGGAGAGCACTGTGTTCACCAATACACTTTCAGGTAGACTCAGCCGCGTGTGCTTAGAAAACCCGTAAATGGAGGTGAAAGGACTTGAACCGTATCTCTGTCCTCTGTCCTCTGTCCTCTTATAATTCCTGCTCGCTTATTGACTTTATTTAGCCACATTCAGTGAGTAAGTGATCCCTGAAGACCACAAGTATCCTTCCTCTGGGCTTGTTGTCTACAGAAAAGTGTACTTGGTTCTTTGCACACCACCATGTTTGTGGGACATCGGCGTGATCACTGCTGATAGGTGGAGGGACAAATATAAAGGAACACATGTTTCTGGACAGGAGCAGCTGGGAACAAAGAGTGTGTTGTGGAGTGAAGTGTTTATTTGAGGGTCCAAACTTCCCTCTTTAGGTGGTTATTACATCTTTACATTCGTGAACATCATAAAAAGCAATGATTTTAAAAGCCCAGACGCATATTATTACAGCAATTCATTTGTTGAGGTGAGAGGAAATTAGAAGGAAGTTGCTGCACAACTACATCTAGGCCTGAGCACTGCTGAAATCAAACAAAAAGAATTCACGGTGGCTAGATAGGGCTATTTCCTACTGACTCTCTCTGGGGACTCATAGAGAATCCATTTGTTTGTTTCTCAGTTTCACTTGTATAGGTTACGTGTCCCCACCCCTTCAGCTTGTAGTTTGTCTGTGTCCTTGGATCTCAAGTGAGTCTCCAGTAAGGGAGCACGAAGGTGGTCTTGAGTTTTAATCAGTTCTTCTAACCCTGTGTCTTTTGATAGGAGCACTCAAAGCCTGTACTTCTATTCTGATATTTGAGAGCTGAGCTCTTACTGCACTTTGAAATTTTTTTTGTTCTCATTAATATACAATCACATGCAGAATATTATGTTTTCCAGTCTAACACCTTCAGAAAGTCCCCCCCAAATCCCAGTTACAGTCGCTGTCCATCAGCATGTACTAAGATGCTGTAAAATCACTACATGTCTTCTCTGTGTTGTACAGCCCTACCCATGACCCCCACCCTAAACATTATACATTCTAATCCTAATGCCCCTATTCTTTCTCTCCACCCTTATTACTCCCTTCAAACAAACCCTACAAAGTCCCTTTCTCTTTGGTAACTGTTAGTCCACTCTCGGGTTCTGTGAGTCTGCTGCTGTCTTTTCCTTCCATTTTACTTTGTTATCATACTCCACACATGAGTGAAATCATTTGGTACATGTATTTCTCCGCCTGGCCTATTTGACTGAGCATAATACCCTCTAGCTCCATCCACGTTATTGCAAATGATAGGATTTGTTTTCTTCTTATGGCTGCTTACTGCACTTTTTAAACGTTATTTCATTCTTCTTTTTTGTTTGTAGTTTCGCTATGTGCTTTCACCATTGCTCTCATGGCTACGAGCAGTAGCTTTGTGTTAATCGATATGTACCTATGTCTATCTATCTGTCTGTCTATCTATTTATCAATCAATCAATTAATCATCTTTTTGTCTGCACATCTGTACTTATGTACGGAACAGTTAACCATATGTCCTATATCACTTTCCTACACTATGCTTCCAAAAATCCTGCAAATTATCTAGGCTGTAGAGAGAGCACTGGGTTCACCGAGACACTTGCAGGTCGAGTCGGCCTCGTGTACATACAAAACCAGGAAATGGTTTTGCTGGGACTTGAACCCGTGTCTCTATCCTCTGTCCTCTTTCATCTCCTTCTAACTTGCTGTCTGTATTTAGCCACATTCTTTGACCAAGTGCTCCCTGAAGACCGCAAGTATCATTCCTCTGGGCCTGTTGTCGACAGAAAAGTAAACATGTTGCTTTGTTCACCGCCATGTTTGAAGGACATCAGCGTGATCACCGCCGATAGGACGGAGGGTCAAATAAAAAGGTACACCAATTTCTAGAAAGGAGCAGTTGGGAGCTAAGAGTGCATTGTGGAGTGACGTGTTTATTTGAGTGTCCAAACTTCCGTCTTTAGGTGGTTATTAGATCTTCACATTCGTGAACATCATAAAACCCACTGATTTCAAAGGCCCAGATGCTTTTTATTTCAGCAACTCAGTTGTTGAAGTGAGAGAAAATGAGAAGTATATTGCTGCACCACTAAATCAATGGCTGGGAACTGCTGAAACCAAACAAAAAGAATTCACAGTGGCCAGGTAGGGCTACTTTCTGCTGACTGTCTCTGGGGACTCAAACAGAATCCATTTGTTTGATTGTTTTTCATTTTCACTCGTGTAGGGTACATGTCCACACATCTTCGGCTTGCAGTTTGTCTGTGTCCTTGGATCTCAAGTGAGTCTACTGTAAGTGAGCACGTAGGTGTCTTGAGTTTCATCCCTTCTTTTAACCCTGTGTCTTTTGTTTGCAGCACTCAGTGCCTGACCTTTTATTCTGATGATACAGAGCTGTGCACTTATTGCACTTAAAGAATTTTTTTTATGATTAATCTTCAATCACGTGAAGGACATTATGTTTACTAAGATCCCCCCTTCACCAAATCCCCCCGAGAAACCTCTTCAGTCGCTGTCTATCAGCGTAGTTGGATGCTGTAGACCCCTTCACCATGTCCCCCCCACAGACCGCGTTACAGTCGCTGTCCATCAGTGAGTTGTAAGATGCTATATGATCTCTACTAGTCTTCTCTGTGTTGTACAGTACTCCCCATGCACACCCGACCCCACGCATTATACATGCTAATCCTAATGCCCCCATTCTTTCTTCCCACACTTATACCTCCCTTCAGACACACCCTGCCCAGTCCTTTTCCTTTTCGTAACTTTAGTCAACTCTCGGGTTCTGTGAGTCTGCTGCTGTTTTTCTCCTTCAGTTTTTCTTTGTTGTTATACTCCACACATGAGTGAAATCACTTGGTACTTGTCTTTCTCCGCCTGGCCTATTACTTTGAACATACTGCCGTCTACCTCCATCCACATCACTGCAAATGATAGTATTTGTTTTCTTCTTAAGGCTGCTTACTGCACTTTTTAAACTGGATATCATTCTTCCTTTCTGTTTGTAGTTTAGCTATGTTATTCACCATTCAACATCTGGTTATGAACAATAGCTTTGTGTCAATCGATATGTATCTGTATCTATCTATCTAATGGTCTGTCTGTCTATGTATGTATGTATGTATGTATGTATGTATCTATGTATCTATGAATCTATCCATTTATCTATCTATCTATCTATCTATCTATCTATCTATCTATCTATCTATCTATCTATCTATCTTCCTATCATCTATCTATGATGTCTATCATCTATCAATCTATGTACCTATCTATCTATCTTTCATCTGTCGTCTGTCTACCTATCTATCTATGAATCAATCATCTTTTTGTCAGCCCATCTATCCTTATGTACAGAACAGTTAACAACATAGCCTATGTCTCTTCCATACATTATGCTTCCAGAAACGTTGCAAGGTAACTAAGCCATAAGGAGAGCACTGTGTTCACCAATACACTTTCAGGTTGACTCAGCCGCGTGTGCTTACAAAACCAGTAAATGGAGGTGAAAGGACTTGAACCGTATCTCTGTCCTCTGTCCTCTTATAATTCCTGCTCGCTTATTGACTTTATTTAGCCACATTCAGTGAGTAAGTGATCCCTGAAGACCACAAGTATCCTTCCTCTGGGCTTGTTGTCTACAGAAAAGTGTACTTGGTTCTTTGCACACCACCATGTTTGTGGGACATCGGCGTGATCACTGCTGATAGGTGGAGGGACAAATATAAAGGAACACATGTTTCTGGACAGGAGCAGCTGGGAACAAAGAGTGTGTTGTGGAGTGAAGTGTTTATTTGAGGGTCCAAACTTCCCTCTTTAGGTGGTTATTACATCTTTACATTCGTGAACATCATAAAAAGCAATGATTTTAAAAGCCCAGACGCATATTATTACAGCAATTCATTTGTTGAGGTGAGAGGAAATTAGAAGGAAGTTGCTGCACAACTACATCTAGGCCTGAGCACTGCTGAAATCAAACAAAAAGAATTCACGGTGGCTAGATAGGGCTATTTCCTACTGACTCTCTCTGGGGACTCATAGAGAATCCATTTGTTTGTTTCTCAGTTTCACTTGTATAGGTTACGTGTCCCCACCCCTTCAGCTTGTAGTTTGTCTGTGTCCTTGGATCTCAAGTGAGTCTCCAGTAAGGGAGCACGAAGGTGGTCTTGAGTTTTAATCAGTTCTTCTAACCCTGTGTCTTTTGATAGGAGCACTCAAAGCCTGTACTTCTATTCTGATATTTGAGAGCTGAGCTCTTACTGCACTTTGAAATTTTTTTTGTTCTCATTAATATACAATCACATGCAGAATATTATGTTTTCCAGTCTAACACCTTCAGAAAGTCCCCCCCAAATCCCAGTTACAGTCGCTGTCCATCAGCATGTACTAAGATGCTGTAGAATCACTACATGTCTTCTCTGTGTTGTACAGCCCTACCCATGACCCCCACCCTAAACATTATACATTCTAATCCTAATGCCCCTATTCTTTCTCTCCACCCTTATTACTCCCTTCAAACAAACCCTACAAAGTCCCTTTCTCTTTGGTAACTGTTAGTCCACTCTCGGGTTCTGTGAGTCTGCTGCTGTCTTTTCCTTCCATTTTACTTTGTTATCATACTCCACACATGAGTGAAATCATTTGGTACATGTATTTCTCCGCCTGGCCTATTTGACTGAGCATAATACCCTCTAGCTCCATCCACGTTATTGCAAATGATAGGATTTGTTTTCTTCTTATGGCTGCTTACTGCACTTTTTAAACGTTATTTCATTCTTCTTTTTTGTTTGTAGTTTCGCTATGTGCTTTCACCATTGCTCTCATGGCTACGAGCAGTAGCTTTGTGTTAATCGATATGTACCTATGTCTATCTATCTGTCTGTCTATCTATTTATCAATCAATCAATTAATCATCTTTTTGTCTGCACATCTGTACTTATGTACAGAACAGTTAACCATATGTCCTATATCACTTTCCTACACTATGCTTCCAAAAATCCTGCAAATTATCTAGGCTGTAGAGAGAGCACTGGGTTCACCGAGACACTTGCAGGTCGAGTCGGCCTCGTGTACATACAAAACCAGGAAATGGTTTTGCTGGGACTTGAACCCGTGTCTCTATCCTCTGTCCTCTTTCATCTCCTTCTAACTTGCTGTCTGTATTTAGCCACATTCTTTGACCAAGTGCTCCCTGAAGACCGCAAGTATCATTCCTCTGGGCCTGTTGTCGACAGAAAAGTAAACATGTTGCTTTGTTCACCGCCATGTTTGAAGGACATCAGCGTGATCACCGCCGATAGGACGGAGGGTCAAATAAAAAGGTACACCAATTTCTAGAAAGGAGCAGTTGGGAGCTAAGAGTGCATTGTGGAGTGACGTGTTTATTTGAGTGTCCAAACTTCCGTCTTTAGGTGGTTATTAGATCTTCACATTCGTGAACATCATAAAACCCACTGATTTCAAAGGCCCAGATGCTTTTTATTTCAGCAACTCAGTTGTTGAAGTGAGAGAAAATGAGAAGTATATTGCTGCACCACTAAATCAATGGCTGGGAACTGCTGAAACCAAACAAAAAGAATTCACAGTGGCCAGGTAGGGCTACTTTCTGCTGACTGTCTCTGGGGACTCAAACAGAATCCATTTGTTTGATTGTTTTTCATTTTCACTCGTGTAGGGTACATGTCCACACATCTTCGGCTTGCAGTTTGTCTGTGTCCTTGGATCTCAAGTGAGTCTACTGTAAGTGAGCACGTAGGTGTCTTGAGTTTCATCCCTTCTTTTAACCCTGTGTCTTTTGTTTGCAGCACTCAGTGCCTGACCTTTTATTCTGATGATACAGAGCTGTGCACTTATTGCACTTAAAGAATTTTTTTTATGATTAATCTTCAATCACGTGAAGGACATTATGTTTACTAAGATCCCCCCTTCACCAAATCCCCCCGAGAAACCTCTTCAGTCGCTGTCTATCAGCGTAGTTGGATGCTGTAGACCCCTTCACCATGTCCCCCCCACAGACCGCGTTACAGTCGCTGTCCATCAGTGAGTTGTAAGATGCTATATGATCTCTACTAGTCTTCTCTGTGTTGTACAGTACTCCCCATGCACACCCGACCCCACGCATTATACATGCTAATCCTAATGCCCCCATTTTTTCTTCCCACACTTATACCTCCCTTCAGACACACCCTGCCCAGTCCTTTTCCTTTTCGTAACTTTAGTCAACTCTCGGGTTCTGTGAGTCTGCTGCTGTTTTTCTCCTTCAGTTTTTCTTTGTTGTTATACTCCACACATGAGTGAAATCACTTGGTACTTGTCTTTCTCCGCCTGGCCTATTACTTTGAACATACTGCCGTCTACCTCCATCCACATCACTGCAAATGATAGTATTTGTTTTCTTCTTAAGGCTGCTTACTGCACTTTTTAAACTGGATATCATTCTTCCTTTCTGTTTGTAGTTTAGCTCTGTTATTCACCATTCAACATCGGGTTATGAACAATAGCTTTGTGTCAATCGATATGTATCTGTATCTATCTATCTAATGGTCTGTCTGTCTATGTATGTATGTATCTATGTATCTATGAATCTATCCATTTATCTATCTATCTATCTATCTATCTATCTATCTATCTATCTATCTATCTATCTATCTATCTTCCTATCATCTATCTATGATGTCTATCATCTATCAATCTATGTACCTATCTATCTATCTTTCATCTGTCATCTGTCTACCTATCTATCTATGAATCAATCATCTTTTTGTCAGCCCATCTATCCTTATGTACAGAACAGTTAACAACATAGCCTATGTCTCTTCCATATATTATGCTTCCAGAAACGTTGCAAGGTAACTAAGCCATAAGGAGAGCACTGTGTTCACCAATACACTTTCAGGTAGACTCAGCCGCGTGTGCTTAGAAAACCCGTAAATGGAGGTGAAAGGACTTGAACCGTATCTCTGTCCTCTGTCCTCTGTCCTCTTATAATTCCTGCTCGCTTATTGACTTTATTTAGCCACATTCAGTGAGTAAGTGATCCCTGAAGACCACAAGTATCCTTCCTCTGGGCTTGTTGTCTACAGAAAAGTGTACTTGGTTCTTTGCACACCACCATGTTTGTGGGACATCGGCGTGATCACTGCTGATAGGTGGAGGGACAAATATAAAGGAACACATGTTTCTGGACAGGAGCAGCTGGGAACAAAGAGTGTGTTGTGGAGTGAAGTGTTTATTTGAGGGTCCAAACTTCCCTCTTTAGGTGGTTATTACATCTTTACATTCGTGAACATCATAAAAAGCAATGATTTTAAAAGCCCAGACGCATATTATTACAGCAATTCATTTGTTGAGGTGAGAGGAAATTAGAAGGAAGTTGCTGCACAACTACATCTAGGCCTGAGCACTGCTGAAATCAAACAAAAAGAATTCACGGTGGCTAGATAGGGCTATTTCCTACTGACTCTCTCTGGGGACTCATAGAGAATCCATTTGTTTGTTTCTCAGTTTCACTTGTATAGGTTACGTGTCCCCACCCCTTCAGCTTGTAGTTTGTCTGTGTCCTTGGATCTCAAGTGAGTCTCCAGTAAGGGAGCACGAAGGTGGTCTTGAGTTTTAATCAGTTCTTCTAACCCTGTGTCTTTTGATAGGAGCACTCAAAGCCTGTACTTCTATTCTGATATTTGAGAGCTGAGCTCTTACTGCACTTTGAAATTTTTTTTGTTCTCATTAATATACAATCACATGCAGAATATTATGTTTTCCAGTCTAACACCTTCAGAAAGTCCCCCCCAAATCCCAGTTACAGTCGCTGTCCATCAGCATGTACTAAGATGCTGTAGAATCACTACATGTCTTCTCTGTGTTGTACAGCCCTACCCATGACCCCCACCCTAAACATTATACATTCTAATCCTAATGCCCCTATTCTTTCTCTCCACCCTTATTACTCCCTTCAAACAAACCCTACAAAGTCCCTTTCTCTTTGGTAACTGTTAGTCCACTCTCGGGTTCTGTGAGTCTGCTGCTGTCTTTTCCTTCCATTTTACTTTGTTATCATACTCCACACATGAGTGAAATCATTTGGTACATGTATTTCTCTGCCTGGCCTATTTGACTGAGCATAATACCCTCTAGCTCCATCCACGTTATTGCAAATGATAGGATTTGTTTTCTTCTTATGGCTGCTTACTGCACTTTTTAAACGTTATTTCATTCTTCTTTTTTGTTTGTAGTTTCGCTATGTGCTTTCACCATTGCTCTCATGGCTACGAGCAGTAGCTTTGTGTTAATCGATATGTACCTATGTCTATCTATCTGTCTATCTATTTATCAATCAATCAATTAATCATCTTTTTGTCTGCACATCTGTACTTATGTACAGAACAGTTAACCATATGTCCTATATCACTTTCCTACACTATGCTTCCAAAAATCCTGCAAATTATCTAGGCTGTAGAGAGAGCACTGGGTTCACCGAGACACTTGCAGGTCGAGTCGGCCTCGTGTACATACAAAACCAGGAAATGGTTTTGCTGGGACTTGAACCCGTGTCTCTATCCTCTGTCCTCTTTCATCTCCTTCTAACTTGCTGTCTGTATTTAGCCACATTCTTTGACCAAGTGCTCCCTGAAGACCGCAAGTATCATTCCTCTGGGCCTGTTGTCGACAGAAAAGTAAACATGTTGCTTTGTTCACCGCCATGTTTGAAGGACATCAGCGTGATCACCGCCGATAGGACGGAGGGTCAAATAAAAAGGTACACCAATTTCTAGAAAGGAGCAGTTGGGAGCTAAGAGTGCATTGTGGAGTGACGTGTTTATTTGAGTGTCCAAACTTCCGTCTTTAGGTGGTTATTAGATCTTCACATTCGTGAACATCATAAAACCCACTGATTTCAAAGGCCCAGATGCTTTTTATTTCAGCAACTCAGTTGTTGAAGTGAGAGAAAATGAGAAGTATATTGCTGCACCACTAAATCAATGGCTGGGAACTGCTGAAACCAAACAAAAAGAATTCACAGTGGCCAGGTAGGGCTACTTTCTGCTGACTGTCTCTGGGGACTCAAACAGAATCCATTTGTTTGATTGTTTTTCATTTTCACTCGTGTAGGGTACATGTCCACACATCTTCGGCTTGCAGTTTGTCTGTGTCCTTGGATCTCAAGTGAGTCTACTGTAAGTGAGCACGTAGGTGTCTTGAGTTTCATCCCTTCTTTTAACCCTGTGTCTTTTGTTTGCAGCACTCAGTGCCTGACCTTTTATTCTGATGATACAGAGCTGTGCACTTATTGCACTTAAAGAATTTTTTTTATGATTAATCTTCAATCACGTGAAGGACATTATGTTTACTAAGATCCCCCCTTCACCAAATCCCCCCGAGAAACCTCTTCAGTCGCTGTCTATCAGCGTAGTTGGATGCTGTAGACCCCTTCACCATGTCCCCCCCACAGACCGCGTTACAGTCGCTGTCCATCAGTGAGTTGTAAGATGCTATATGATCTCTACTAGTCTTCTCTGTGTTGTACAGTACTCCCCATGCACACCCGACCCCACGCATTATACATGCTAATCCTAATGCCCCCATTTTTTCTTCCCACACTTATACCTCCCTTCAGACACACCCTGCCCAGTCCTTTTCCTTTTCGTAACTTTAGTCAACTCTCGGGTTCTGTGAGTCTGCTGCTGTTTTTCTCCTTCAGTTTTTCTTTGTTGTTATACTCCACACATGAGTGAAATCACTTGGTACTTGTCTTTCTCCGCCTGGCCTATTACTTTGAACATACTGCCGTCTACCTCCATCCACATCACTGCAAATGATAGTATTTGTTTTCTTCTTAAGGCTGCTTACTGCACTTTTTAAACTGGATATCATTCTTCCTTTCTGTTTGTAGTTTAGCTCTGTTATTCACCATTCAACATCGGGTTATGAACAATAGCTTTGTGTCAATCGATATGTATCTGTATCTATCTATCTAATGGTCTGTCTGTCTATGTATGTATGTATCTATGTATCTATGAATCTATCCATTTATCTATCTATCTATCTATCTATCTATCTATCTATCTATCTATCTATCTATCTATCTATCTATCTTCCTATCATCTATCTATGATGTCTATCATCTATCAATCTATGTACCTATCTATCTATCTTTCATCTGTCATCTGTCTACCTATCTATCTATGAATCAATCATCTTTTTGTCAGCCCATCTATCCTTATGTACAGAACAGTTAACAACATAGCCTATGTCTCTTCCATATATTATGCTTCCAGAAACGTTGCAAGGTAACTAAGCCATAAGGAGAGCACTGTGTTCACCAATACACTTTCAGGTAGACTCAGCCGCGTGTGCTTAGAAAACCCGTAAATGGAGGTGAAAGGACTTGAACCGTATCTCTGTCCTCTGTCCTCTGTCCTCTTATAATTCCTGCTCGCTTATTGACTTTATTTAGCCACATTCAGTGAGTAAGTGATCCCTGAAGACCACAAGTATCCTTCCTCTGGGCTTGTTGTCTACAGAAAAGTGTACTTGGTTCTTTGCACACCACCATGTTTGTGGGACATCGGCGTGATCACTGCTGATAGGTGGAGGGACAAATATAAAGGAACACATGTTTCTGGACAGGAGCAGCTGGGAACAAAGAGTGTGTTGTGGAGTGAAGTGTTTATTTGAGGGTCCAAACTTCCCTCTTTAGGTGGTTATTACATCTTTACATTCGTGAACATCATAAAAAGCAATGATTTTAAAAGCCCAGACGCATATTATTACAGCAATTCATTTGTTGAGGTGAGAGGAAATTAGAAGGAAGTTGCTGCACAACTACATCTAGGCCTGAGCACTGCTGAAATCAAACAAAAAGAATTCACGGTGGCTAGATAGGGCTATTTCCTACTGACTCTCTCTGGGGACTCATAGAGAATCCATTTGTTTGTTTCTCAGTTTCACTTGTATAGGTTACGTGTCCCCACCCCTTCAGCTTGTAGTTTGTCTGTGTCCTTGGATCTCAAGTGAGTCTCCAGTAAGGGAGCACGAAGGTGGTCTTGAGTTTTAATCAGTTCTTCTAACCCTGTGTCTTTTGATAGGAGCACTCAAAGCCTGTACTTCTATTCTGATATTTGAGAGCTGAGCTCTTACTGCACTTTGAAATTTTTTTTGTTCTCATTAATATACAATCACATGCAGAATATTATGTTTTCCAGTCTAACACCTTCAGAAAGTCCCCCCCAAATCCCAGTTACAGTCGCTGTCCATCAGCATGTACTAAGATGCTGTAGAATCACTACATGTCTTCTCTGTGTTGTACAGCCCTACCCATGACCCCCACCCTAAACATTATACATTCTAATCCTAATGCCCCTATTCTTTCTCTCCACCCTTATTACTCCCTTCAAACAAACCCTACAAAGTCCCTTTCTCTTTGGTAACTGTTAGTCCACTCTCGGGTTCTGTGAGTCTGCTGCTGTCTTTTCCTTCCATTTTACTTTGTTATCATACTCCACACATGAGTGAAATCATTTGGTACATGTATTTCTCTGCCTGGCCTATTTGACTGAGCATAATACCCTCTAGCTCCATCCACGTTATTGCAAATGATAGGATTTGTTTTCTTCTTATGGCTGCTTACTGCACTTTTTAAACGTTATTTCATTCTTCTTTTTTGTTTGTAGTTTCGCTATGTGCTTTCACCATTGCTCTCATGGCTACGAGCAGTAGCTTTGTGTTAATCGATATGTACCTATGTCTATCTATCTGTCTGTCTATCTATTTATCAATCAATCAATTAATCATCTTTTTGTCTGCACATCTGTACTTATGTACAGAACAGTTAACCATATGTCCTATATCACTTTCCTACACTATGCTTCCAAAAATCCTGCAAATTATCTAGGCTGTAGAGAGAGCACTGGGTTCACCGAGACACTTGCAGGTCGAGTCGGCCTCGTGTACATACAAAACCAGGAAATGGTTTTGCTGGGACTTGAACCCGTGTCTCTATCCTCTGTCCTCTTTCATCTCCTTCTAACTTGCTGTCTGTATTTAGCCACATTCTTTGACCAAGTGCTCCCTGAAGACCGCAAGTATCATTCCTCTGGGCCTGTTGTCGACAGAAAAGTAAACATGTTGCTTTGTTCACCGCCATGTTTGAAGGACATCAGCGTGATCACCGCCGATAGGACGGAGGGTCAAATAAAAAGGTACACCAATTTCTAGAAAGGAGCAGTTGGGAGCTAAGAGTGCATTGTGGAGTGATGTGTTTATTTGAGTGTCCAAACTTCCGTCTTTAGGTGGTTATTAGATCTTCACATTCGTGAACATCATAAAACCCACTGATTTCAAAGGCCCAGATGCTTTTTATTTCAGCAACTCAGTTGTTGAAGTGAGAGAAAATGAGAAGTATATTGCTGCACCACTAAATCAATGGCTGGGAACTGCTGAAACCAAACAAAAAGAATTCACAGTGGCCAGGTAGGGCTACTTTCTGCTGACTGTCTCTGGGGACTCAAACAGAATCCATTTGTTTGATTGTTTTTCATTTTCACTCGTGTAGGGTACATGTCCACACATCTTCGGCTTGCAGTTTGTCTGTGTCCTTGGATCTCAAGTGAGTCTACTGTAAGTGAGCACGTAGGTGTCTTGAGTTTCATCCCTTCTTTTAACCCTGTGTCTTTTGTTTGCAGCACTCAGTGCCTGACCTTTTATTCTGATGATACAGAGCTGTGCACTTATTGCACTTAAAGAATTTTTTTTATGATTAATCTTCAATCACGTGAAGGACATTATGTTTACTAAGATCCCCCCTTCACCAAATCCCCCCGAGAAACCTCTTCAGTCGCTGTCTATCAGCGTAGTTGGATGCTGTAGACCCCTTCACCATGTCCCCCCCACAGTCCGCGTTACAGTCGCTGTCCATCAGTGAGTTGTAAGATGCTATATGATCTCTACTAGTCTTCTCTGTGTTGTACAGTACTCCCCATGCACACCCGACCCCACGCATTATACATGCTAATCCTAATGCCCCCATTTTTTCTTCCCACACTTATACCTCCCTTCAGACACACCCTGCCCAGTCCTTTTCCTTTTCGTAACTTTAGTCAACTCTCGGGTTCTGTGAGTCTGCTGCTGTTTTTCTCCTTCAGTTTTTCTTTGTTGTTATACTCCACACATGAGTGAAATCACTTGGTACTTGTCTTTCTCCGCCTGGCCTATTACTTTGAACATACTGCCGTCTACCTCCATCCACATCACTGCAAATGATAGTATTTGTTTTCTTCTTAAGGCTGCTTACTGCACTTTTTAAACTGGATATCATTCTTCCTTTCTGTTTGTAGTTTAGCTCTGTTATTCACCATTCAACATCGGGTTATGAACAATAGCTTTGTGTCAATCGATATGTATCTGTATCTATCTATCTAATGGTCTGTCTGTCTATGTATGTATGTATCTATGTATCTATGAATCTATCCATTTATCTATCTATCTATCTATCTATCTATCTATCTATCTATCTATCTATCTATCTATCTATCTATCTATCTTCCTATCATCTATCTATGATGTCTATCATCTATCAATCTATGTACCTATCTATCTATCTTTCATCTGTCATCTGTCTACCTATCTATCTATGAATCAATCATCTTTTTGTCAGCCCATCTATCCTTATGTACAGAACAGTTAACAACATAGCCTATGTCTCTTCCATATATTATGCTTCCAGAAACGTTGCAAGGTAACTAAGCCATAAGGAGAGCACTGTGTTCACCAATACACTTTCAGGTAGACTCAGCCGCGTGTGCTTAGAAAACCCGTAAATGGAGGTGAAAGGACTTGAACCGTATCTCTGTCCTCTGTCCTCTGTCCTCTTATAATTCCTGCTCGCTTATTGACTTTATTTAGCCACATTCAGTGAGTAAGTGATCCCTGAAGACCACAAGTATCCTTCCTCTGGGCTTGTTGTCTACAGAAAAGTGTACTTGGTTCTTTGCACACCACCATGTTTGTGGGACATCGGCGTGATCACTGCTGATAGGTGGAGGGACAAATATAAAGGAACACATGTTTCTGGACAGGAGCAGCTGGGAACAAAGAGTGTGTTGTGGAGTGAAGTGTTTATTTGAGGGTCCAAACTTCCCTCTTTAGGTGGTTATTACATCTTTACATTCGTGAACATCATAAAAAGCAATGATTTTAAAAGCCCAGACGCATATTATTACAGCAATTCATTTGTTGAGGTGAGAGGAAATTAGAAGGAAGTTGCTGCACAACTACATCTAGGCCTGAGCACTGCTGAAATCAAACAAAAAGAATTCACGGTGGCTAGATAGGGCTATTTCCTACTGACTCTCTCTGGGGACTCATAGAGAATCCATTTGTTTGTTTCTCAGTTTCACTTGTATAGGTTACGTGTCCCCACCCCTTCAGCTTGTAGTTTGTCTGTGTCCTTGGATCTCAAGTGAGTCTCCAGTAAGGGAGCACGAAGGTGGTCTTGAGTTTTAATCAGTTCTTCTAACCCTGTGTCTTTTGATAGGAGCACTCAAAGCCTGTACTTCTATTCTGATATTTGAGAGCTGAGCTCTTACTGCACTTTGAAATTTTTTTTGTTCTCATTAATATACAATCACATGCAGAATATTATGTTTTCCAGTCTAACACCTTCAGAAAGTCCCCCCCAAATCCCAGTTACAGTCGCTGTCCATCAGCATGTACTAAGATGCTGTAGAATCACTACATGTCTTCTCTGTGTTGTACAGCCCTACCCATGACCCCCACCCTAAACATTATACATTCTAATCCTAATGCCCCTATTCTTTCTCTCCACCCTTATTACTCCCTTCAAACAAACCCTACAAAGTCCCTTTCTCTTTGGTAACTGTTAGTCCACTCTCGGGTTCTGTGAGTCTGCTGCTGTCTTTTCCTTCCATTTTACTTTGTTATCATACTCCACACATGAGTGAAATCATTTGGTACATGTATTTCTCTGCCTGGCCTATTTGACTGAGCATAATACCCTCTAGCTCCATCCACGTTATTGCAAATGATAGGATTTGTTTTCTTCTTATGGCTGCTTACTGCACTTTTTAAACGTTATTTCATTCTTCTTTTTTGTTTGTAGTTTCGCTATGTGCTTTCACCATTGCTCTCATGGCTACGAGCAGTAGCTTTGTGTTAATCGATATGTACCTATGTCTATCTATCTGTCTGTCTATCTATTTATCAATCAATCAATTAATCATCTTTTTGTCTGCACATCTGTACTTATGTACAGAACAGTTAACCATATGTCCTATATCACTTTCCTACACTATGCTTCCAAAAATCCTGCAAATTATCTAGGCTGTAGAGAGAGCACTGGGTTCACCGAGACACTTGCAGGTCGAGTCGGCCTCGTGTACATACAAAACCAGGAAATGGTTTTGCTGGGACTTGAACCCGTGTCTCTATCCTCTGTCCTCTTTCATCTCCTTCTAACTTGCTGTCTGTATTTAGCCACATTCTTTGACCAAGTGCTCCCTGAAGACCGCAAGTATCATTCCTCTGGGCCTGTTGTCGACAGAAAAGTAAACATGTTGCTTTGTTCACCGCCATGTTTGAAGGACATCAGCGTGATCACCGCCGATAGGACGGAGGGTCAAAAAAAAAGTACACCAATTTCTAGAAAGGAGCAGTTGGGAGCTAAGAGTGCATTGTGGAGTGACGTGTTTATTTGAGTGTCCAAACTTCCGTCTTTAGGTGGTTATTAGATCTTCACATTCGTGAACATCATAAAACCCACTGATTTCAAAGGCCCAGATGCTTTTTATTTCAGCAACTCAGTTGTTGAAGTGAGAGAAAATGAGAAGTATATTGCTGCACCACTAAATCAATGGCTGGGAACTGCTGAAACCAAACAAAAAGAATTCACAGTGGCCAGGTAGGGCTACTTTCTGCTGACTGTCTCTGGGGACTCAAACAGAATCCATTTGTTTGATTGTTTTTCATTTTCACTCGTGTAGGGTACATGTCCACACATCTTCGGCTTGCAGTTTGTCTGTGTCCTTGGATCTCAAGTGAGTCTACTGTAAGTGAGCACGTAGGTGTCTTGAGTTTCATCCCTTCTTTTAACCCTGTGTCTTTTGTTTGCAGCACTCAGTGCCTGACCTTTTATTCTGATGATACAGAGCTGTGCACTTATTGCACTTAAAGAATTTTTTTTATGATTAATCTTCAATCACGTGAAGGACATTATGTTTACTAAGATCCCCCCTTCACCAAATCCCCCCGAGAAACCTCTTCAGTCGCTGTCTATCAGCGTAGTTGGATGCTGTAGACCCCTTCACCATGTCCCCCCCACAGACCACGTTACAGTCGCTGTCCATCAGTGAGTTGTAAGATGCTATATGATCTCTACTAGTCTTCTCTGTGTTGTACAGTACTCCCCATGCACACCCGACCCCACGCATTATACATGCTAATCCTAATGCCCCCATTCTTTCTTCCCACACTTATACCTCCCTTCAGACACACCCTGCCCAGTCCTTTTCCTTTTCGTAACTTTAGTCAACTCTCGGGTTCTGTGAGTCTGCTGCTGTTTTTCTCCTTCAGTTTTTCTTTGTTGTTATACTCCACACATGAGTGAAATCACTTGGTACTTGTCTTTCTCCGCCTGGCCTATTACTTTGAACATACTGCCGTCTACCTCCATCCACATCACTGCAAATGATAGTATTTGTTTTCTTCTTAAGGCTGCTTACTGCACTTTTTAAACTGGATATCATTCTTCCTTTCTGTTTGTAGTTTAGCTATGTTATTCACCATTCAACATCTGGTTATGAACAATAGCTTTGTGTCAATCGATATGTATCTGTATCTATCTATCTAATGGTCTGTCTGTCTATGTATGTATGTATGTATGTATGTATCTATGTATCTATGAATCTATCCATTTATCTATCTATCTATCTATCTATCTATCTATCTATCTATCTATCTATCTATCTATCTATCTATCTATCTTCCTATCATCTATCTATGATGTCTATCATCTATCAATCTATGTACCTATCTATCTATCTTTCATCTGTCGTCTGTCTACCTATCTATCTATGAATCAATCATCTTTTTGTCAGCCCATCTATCCTTATGTACAGAACAGTTAACAACATAGCCTATGTCTCTTCCATACATTATGCTTCCAGAAACGTTGCAAGGTAACTAAGCCATAAGGAGAGCACTGTGTTCACCAATACACTTTCAGGTAGACTCAGCCGCGTGTGCTTACAAAACCAGTAAATGGAGGTGAAAGGACTTGAACCGTATCTCTGTCCTCTGTCCTCTGTCCTCTTATAATTCCTGCTCGCTTATTGACTTTATTTAGCCACATTCAGTGAGTAAGTGATCCCTGAAGACCACAAGTATCCTTCCTCTGGGCTTGTTGTCTACAGAAAAGTGTACTTGGTTCTTTGCACACCACCATGTTTGTGGGACATCGGCGTGATCACTGCTGATAGGTGGAGGGACAAATATAAAGGAACACATGTTTCTGGACAGGAGCAGCTGGGAACAAAGAGTGTGTTGTGGAGTGAAGTGTTTATTTGAGGGTCCAAACTTCCCTCTTTAGGTGGTTATTACATCTTTACATTCGTGAACATCATAAAAAGCAATGATTTTAAAAGCCCAGACGCATATTATTACAGCAATTCATTTGTTGAGGTGAGAGGAAATTAGAAGGAAGTTGCTGCACAACTACATCTAGGCCTGAGCACTGCTGAAATCAAACAAAAAGAATTCACGGTGGCTAGATAGGGCTATTTCCTACTGACTCTCTCTGGGGACTCATAGAGAATCCATTTGTTTGTTTCTCAGTTTCACTTGTATAGGTTACGTGTCCCCACCCCTTCAGCTTGTAGATTGTCTGTGTCCTTGGATCTCAAGTGAGTCTCCAGTAAGGGAGCACGAAGGTGGTCTTGAGTTTTAATCAGTTCTTCTAACCCTGTGTCTTTTGATAGGAGCACTCAAAGCCTGTACTTCTATTCTGATATTTGAGAGCTGAGCTCTTACTGCACTTTGAAATTTTTTTTGTTCTCATTAATATACAATCACATGCAGAATATTATGTTTTCCAGTCTAACACCTTCAGAAAGTCCCCCCCAAATCCCAGTTACAGTCGCTGTCCATCAGCATGTACTAAGATGCTGTACAATCACTACATGTCTTCTCTGTGTTGTACAGCCCTACCCATGACCCCCACCCTAAACATTATACATTCTAATCCTAATGCCCCTATTCTTTCTCTCCACCCTTATTACTCCCTTCAAACAAACCCTACAAAGTCCCTTTCTCTTTGGTAACTGTTAGTCCACTCTCGGGTTCTGTGAGTCTGCTGCTGTCTTTTCCTTCCATTTTACTTTGTTATCATACTCCACACATGAGTGAAATCATTTGGTACATGTATTTCTCCGCCTGGCCTATTTGACTGAGCATAATACCCTCTAGCTCCATCCACGTTATTGCAAATGATAGGATTTGTTTTCTTCTTATGGCTGCTTACTGCACTTTTTAAACGTTATTTCATTCTTCTTTTTTGTTTGTAGTTTCGCTATGTGCTTTCACCATTGCTCTCATGGCTACGAGCAGTAGCTTTGTGTTAATCGATATGTACCTATGTCTATCTATCTGTCTGTCTATCTATTTATCAATCAATCAATTAATCATCTTTTTGTCTGCACATCTGTACTTATGTACAGAACAGTTAACCATATGTCCTATATCACTTTCCTACACTATGCTTCCAAAAATCCTGCAAATTATCTAGGCTGTAGAGAGAGCACTGGGTTCACCGAGACACTTGCAGGTCGAGTCGGCCTTGTGTACATACAAAACCAGGAAATGGTTTTGCTGGGACTTGAACCCGTGTCTCTATCCTCTGTCCTCTTTCATCTCCTTCTAACTTGCTGTCTGTATTTAGCCACATTCTTTGACCAAGTGCTCCCTGAAGACCGCAAGTATCATTCCTCTGGGCCTGTTGTCGACAGAAAAGTAAACATGTTGCTTTGTTCACCGCCATGTTTGAAGGACATCAGCGTGATCACCGCCGATAGGACGGAGGGTCAAATAAAAAGGTACACCAATTTCTAGAAAGGAGCAGTTGGGAGCTAAGAGTGCATTGTGGAGTGACGTGTTTATTTGAGTGTCCAAACTTCCGTCTTTAGGTGGTTATTAGATCTTCACATTCGTGAACATCATAAAACCCACTGATTTCAAAGGCCCAGATGCTTTTTATTTCAGCAACTCAGTTGTTGAAGTGAGAGAAAATGAGAAGTATATTGCTGCACCACTAAATCAATGGCTGGGAACTGCTGAAACCAAACAAAAAGAATTCACAGTGGCCAGGTAGGGCTACTTTCTGCTGACTGTCTCTGGGGACTCAAACAGAATCCATTTGTTTGATTGTTTTTCATTTTCACTCATGTAGGGTACATGTCCACACATCTTCGGCTTGCAGTTTGTCTGTGTCCTTGGATCTCAAGTGAGTCTACTGTAAGTGAGCACGTAGGTGTCTTGAGTTTCATCCCTTCTTTTAACCCTGTGTCTTTTGTTTGCAGCACTCAGTGCCTGACCTTTTATTCTGATGATACAGAGCTGTGCACTTATTGCACTTAAAGAATTTTTTTTATGATTAATCTTCAATCACGTGAAGGACATTATGTTTACTAAGGTCCCCCTTCACCAAATCCCCCCGAGAAACCTCTTCAGTCGCTGTCTATCAGCGTAGTTGGATGCTGTAGACCCCTTCACCATGTCCCCCCCACAGACCGCGTTACAGTCGCTGTCCATCAGTGAGTTGTAAGATGCTATATGATCTCTACTAGTCTTCTCTGTGTTGTACAGTACTCCCCATGCACACCCGACCCCACGCATTATACATGCTAATCCTAATGCCCCCATTCTTTCTTCCCACACTTATACCTCCCTTCAGACACACCCTGCCCAGTCCTTTTCCTTTTCGTAACTTTAGTCAACTCTCGGGTTCTGTGAGTCTGCTGCTGTTTTTCTCCTTCAGTTTTTCTTTGTTGTTATACTCCACACATGAGTGAAATCACTTGGTACTTGTCTTTCTCCGCCTGGCCTATTACTTTGAACATACTGCCGTCTACCTCCATCCACATCACTGCAAATGATAGTATTTGTTTTCTTCTTAAGGCTGCTTACTGCACTTTTTAAACTGGATATCATTCTTCCTTTCTGTTTGTAGTTTAGCTCTGTTATTCACCATTCAACATCTGGTTATGAACAATAGCTTTGTGTCAATCGATATGTATCTGTATCTATCTATCTAATGGTCTGTCTGTCTATGTATGTATGTATGTATGTATGTATGTATCTATGTATCTATGAATCTATCCATTTACCTATCTATCTATCTATCTATCTATCTATCTATCTATCTATCTATCTATCTATCTATCTATCTATCTTCCTATCATCTATCTATGATGTCTATCATCTATCAATCTATGTACCTATCTATCTATCTTTCATCTGTCGTCTGTCTACCTATCTATCTATGAATCAATCATCTTTTTGTCAGCCCATCTATCCTTATGTACAGAACAGTTAACAACATAGCCTATGTCTCTTCCATACATTATGCTTCCAGAAACGTTGCAAGGTAACTAAGCCATAAGGAGAGCACTGTGTTCACCAATACACTTTCAGGTAGACTCAGCCGCGTGTGCTTACAAAACCAGTAAATGGAGGTGAAAGGACTTGAACCGTATCTCTGTCCTCTGTCCTCTGTCCTCTTATAATTCCTGCTCGCTTATTGACTTTATTTAGCCACATTCAGTGAGTAAGTGATCCCTGAAGACCACAAGTATCCTTCCTCTGGGCTTGTTGTCTACAGAAAAGTGTACTTGGTTCTTTGCACACCACCATGTTTGTGGGACATCGGCGTGATCACTGCTGATAGGTGGAGGGACAAATATAAAGGAACACATGTTTCTGGACAGGAGCAGCTGGGAACAAAGAGTGTGTTGTGGAGTGAAGTGTTTATTTGAGGGTCCAAACTTCCCTCTTTAGGTGGTTATTACATCTTTACATTCGTGAACATCATAAAAAGCAATGATTTTAAAAGCCCAGACGCATATTATTACAGCAATTCATTTGTTGAGGTGAGAGGAAATTAGAAGGAAGTTGCTGCACAACTACATCTAGGCCTGAGCACTGCTGAAATCAAACAAAAAGAATTCACGGTGGCTAGATAGGGCTATTTCCTACTGACTCTCTCTGGGGACTCATAGAGAATCCATTTGTTTGTTTCTCAGTTTCACTTGTATAGGTTACGTGTCCCCACCCCTTCAGCTTGTAGTTTGTCTGTGTCCTTGGATCTCAAGTGAGTCTCCAGTAAGGGAGCACGAAGGTGGTCTTGAGTTTTAATCAGTTCTTCTAACCCTGTGTCTTTTGATAGGAGCACTCAAAGCCTGTACTTCTATTCTGATATTTGAGAGCTGAGCTCTTACTGCACTTTGAAATTTTTTTTGTTCTCATTAATATACAATCACATGCAGAATATTATGTTTTCCAGTCTAACACCTTCAGAAAGTCCCCCCCAAATCCCAGTTACAGTCGCTGTCCATCAGCATGTAGTAAGATGCTGTACAATCACTACATGTCTTCTCTGTGTTGTACAGCCCTACCCATGACCCCCACCCTAAACATTATACATTCTAATCCTAATGCCCCTATTCTTTCTCTCCACCCTTATTACTCCCTTCAAACAAACCCTACAAAGTCCCTTTCTCTTTGGTAACTGTTAGTCCACTCTCGGGTTCTGTGAGTCTGCTGCTGTCTTTTCCTTCCATTTTACTTTGTTATCATACTCCACACATGAGTGAAATCATTTGGTACATGTATTTCTCCGCCTGGCCTATTTGACTGAGCATAATACCCTCTAGCTCCATCCACGTTATTGCAAATGATAGGATTTGTTTTCTTCTTATGGCTGCTTACTGCACTTTTTAAACGTTATTTCATTCTTCTTTTTTGTTTGTAGTTTCGCTATGTGCTTTCACCATTGCTCTCATGGCTACGAGCAGTAGCTTTGTGTTAATCGATATGTACCTATGTCTATCTATCTGTCTGTCTATCTATTTATCAATCAATCAATTAATCATCTTTTTGTCTGCACATCTGTACTTATGTACAGAACAGTTAACCATATGTCCTATATCACTTTCCTACACTATGCTTCCAAAAATCCTGCAAATTATCTAGGCTGTAGAGAGAGCACTGGGTTCACCGAGACACTTGCAGGTCGAGTCGGCCTCGTGTACATACAAAACCAGGAAATGGTTTTGCTGGGACTTGAACCCGTGTCTCTATCCTCTGTCCTCTTTCATCTCCTTCTAACTTGCTGTCTGTATTTAGCCACATTCTTTGACCAAGTGCTCCCTGAAGACGGCAAGCATCATTCCTCTGGGCCTGTTGTCGACAGAAAAGTAAACATGTTGCTTTGTTCACCGCCATGTTTGAAGGACATCAGCGTGATCACCGCCGATAGGACGGAGGGTCAAATAAAAAGGTACACCAATTTCTAGAAAGGAGCAGTTGGGAGCTAAGAGTGCATTGTGGAGTGACGTGTTTATTTGAGTGTCCAAACTTCCGTCTTTAGGTGGTTATTAGATCTTCACATTCGTGAACATCATAAAACCCACTGATTTCAAAGGCCCAGATGCTTTTTATTTCAGCAACTCAGTTGTTGAAGTGAGAGAAAATGAGAAGTATATTGCTGCACCACTAAATCAATGGCTGGGAACTGCTGAAACCAAACAAAAAGAATTCACAGTGGCCAGGTAGGGCTACTTTCTGCTGACTGTCTCTGGGGACTCAAACAGAATCCATTTGTTTGATTGTTTTTCATTTTCATTCGTGTAGGGTACATGTCCACACATCTTCGGCTTGCAGTTTGTCTGTGTCCTTGGATCTCAAGTGAGTCTACTGTAAGTGAGCACGTAGGTGTCTTGAATTTCATCCCTTCTTTTAACCCTGTGTCTTTTGTTTGCAGCACTCAGTGCCTGACCTTTTATTCTGATGATACAGAGCTGTGCACTTATTGCACTTAAAGAATTTTTTTTATGATTAATCTTCAATCACGTGAAGGACATTATGTTTACTAAGGTCCCCCCTTCACCAAATCCCCCCGAGAAACCTCTTCAGTCGCTGTCTATCAGCGTAGTTGGATGCTGTAGACCCCTTCACCATGTCCCCCCCACAGACCGCGTTACAGTCGCTGTGAATCAGTGAGTTGTAAGATGCTATATGATCTCTAGTAGTCTTCTCTGTGTTGTACAGTACTCCCCATGCACACCCGACCCCACGCATTATACATGCTAATCCTAATGCCCCCATTCTTTCTTCCCACACTTATACCTCCCTTCAGACACACCCTGCCCAGTCCTTTTCCTTTTCGTAACTTTAGTCAACTCTCGGGTTCTGTGAGTCTGCTGCTGTTTTTCTCCTTCAGTTTTTCTTTGTTGTTATACTCCACACATGAGTGAAATCACTTGGTACTTGTCTTTCTCCGCCTGGCCTATTACTTTGAACATACTGCCGTCTACCTCCATCCACATCACTGCAAATGATAGTATTTGTTTTCTTCTTAAGGCTGCTTACTGCACTTTTTAAACTGGATATCATTCTTCCTTTCTGTTTGTAGTTTAGCTCTGTTATTCACCATTCAACATCTGGTTATGAACAATAGCTTTGTGTCAATCGATATGTATCTGTATCTATCTATCTAATGGTCTGTCTGTCTATCTATGTATGTATGTATGTATGTATGTATCTATGTATCTATGAATCTATCCATTTATCTATCTATCTATCTATCTATCTATCTATCTATCTATCTATCTATCTATCTATCTTCCTATCATCTATCTATGATGTCTATCATCTATCAATCTATGTACCTATCTATCTATCTTTCATCTGTCGTCTGTCTACTTATCTATCTATGAATCAATCATCTTTTTGTCAGCCCATCTATCCTTATGTACAGAACAGTTAACAACATAGCCTATGTCTCTTCCATACATTATGCTTCCAGAAACGTTGCAAGGTAACTAAGCCATAAGGAGAGCACTGTGTTCACCAATACACTTTCAGGTAGACTCAGCCGCGTGTGCTTACAAAACCAGTAAATGGAGGTGAAAGGACTTGAACCGTATCTCTGTCCTCTGTCCTCTGTCCTCTTATAATTCCTGCTCGCTTATTGACTTTATTTAGCCACATTCAGTGAGTAAGTGATCCCTGAAGACCACAAGTATCCTTCCTCTGGGCTTGTTGTCTACAGAAAAGTGTACTTGGTTCTTTGCACACCACCATGTTTGTGGGACATCGGCGTGATCACTGCTGATAGGTGGAGGGACAAATATAAAGGAACACATGTTTCTGGACAGGAGCAGCTGGGAACAAAGAGTGTGTTGTGGAGTGAAGTGTTTATTTGAGGGTCCAAACTTCCCTCTTTAGGTGGTTATTACATCTTTACATTCGTGAACATCATAAAAAGCAATGATTTTAAAAGCCCAGACGCATATTATTACAGCAATTCATTTGTTGAGGTGAGAGGAAATTAGAAGGAAGTTGCTGCACAACTACATCTAGGCCTGAGCACTGCTGAAATCAAACAAAAAGAATTCACGGTGGCTAGATAGGGCTATTTCCTACTGACTCTCTCTGGGGACTCATAGAGAATCCATTTGTTTGTTTCTCAGTTTCACTTGTATAGGTTACGTGTCCCCACCCCTTCAGCTTGTAGTTTGTCTGTGTCCTTGGATCTCAAGTGAGTCTCCAGTAAGGGAGCACGAAGGTGGTCTTGAGTTTTAATCAGTTCTTCTAACCCTGTGTCTTTTGATAGGAGCACTCAAAGCCTGTACTTCTATTCTGATATTTGAGAGCTGAGCTCTTACTGCACTTTGAAATTTTTTTTGTTCTCATTAATATACAATCACATGCAGAATATTATGTTTTCCAGTCTAACACCTTCAGAAAGTCCCCCCCAAATCCCAGTTACAGTCGCTGTCCATCAGCATGTACTAAGATGCTGTAGAATCACTACATGTCTTCTATCTGTTGTACAGCCCTACCCATGACCCCCACCCTACACATTATACATGCTAATCCTAATGCCCCTATTCTTTCTCCCCACCCTTATTACTCCCTTCTAACAAACCCTACAAAGTCCCTTTCTCTTTGGTAACTTTTAGTCCACTCTTGGGTTCTGTGAGTCTGCTGCTGTCTTTTCCTTCCATTTTACTATGTTATCATACTCCACACATGAGTGAAATCATTTGGTACATGTATTTCTCCGCCTGGCCTATTTGACTGAGCATAATACCCTCTAGCTCCATCCACGTTATTGCAAATGATAGGATTTGTTTTCTTCTTATGGCTGCTTACTGCACTTTTTAAACGTTATTTCATTCTTCTTTTTTGTTTGTAGTTTCGCTATGTGCTTTCACCATTGCTCTCATGGCTACGAGCAGTAGCTTTGTGTTAATCGATATGTACCTATGTCTATCTATCTGTCTGTCTATCTATTTATCAATCAATCAATTAATCATCTTTTTGTCTGCACATCTGTACTTATGTACAGAACAGTTAACCATATGTCCTATATCACTTTCCTACACTATGCTTCCAAAAATCCTGCAAATTATCTAGGCTGTAGAGAGAGCACTGGGTTCACCGAGACACTTGCAGGTCGAGTCGGCCTCGTGTACATACAAAACCAGGAAATGGTTTTGCTGGGACTTGAACCCGTGTCTCTATCCTCTGTCCTCTTTCATCTCCTTCTAACTTGCTGTCTGTATTTAGCCACATTCTTTGACCAAGTGCTCCCTGAAGACCGCAAGTATCATTCCTCTGGGCCTGTTGTCGACAGAAAAGTAAACATGTTGCTTTGTTCACCGCCATGTTTGAAGGACATCAGCGTGATCACCGCCGATAGGACGGAGGGTCAAATAAAAAGGTACACCAATTTCTAGAAAGGAGCAGTTGGGAGCTAAGAGTGCATTGTGGAGTGACGTGTTTATTTGAGTGTCCAAACTTCCGTCTTTAGGTGGTTATTAGATCTTCACATTCGTGAACATCATAAAACCCACTGATTTCAAAGGCCCAGATGCTTTTTATTTCAGCAACTCAGTTGTTGAAGTGAGAGAAAATGAGAAGTATATTGCTGCACCACTAAATCAATGGCTGGGAACTGCTGAAACCAAACAAAAAGAATTCACAGTGGCCAGGTAGGGCTACTTTCTGCTGACTGACTCTGGGGACTCAAACAGAATCCATTTGTTTGATTGTTTTTCATTTTCATTCGTGTAGGGTACATGTCCACACATCTTCGGCTTGCAGTTTGTCTGTGTCCTTGGATCTCAAGTGAGTCTACTGTAAGTGAGCACGTAGGTGTCTTGAGTTTCATCCCTTCTTTTAACCCTGTGTCTTTTGTTTGCAGCACTCAGTGCCTGACCTTTTATTCTGATGATACAGAGCTGTGCACTTATTGCACTTAAAGAATTTTTTTATGATTAATCTTCAATCACGTGAAGGACATTATGTTTACTAAGATCCCCCCTTCACCAAATCCCCCCGAGAAACCTCTTCAGTCGCTGTCTATCAGCGTAGTTGGATGCTGTAGACCCCTTCACCATGTCCCCCCCACAGACCGCATTACAGTCGCTGTCCATCAGTGAGTTGTAAGATGCTATATGATCTCTAGTAGTCTTCTCTGTGTTGTACAGTACTCCCCATGCACACCCGACCCCACGCATTATACATGCTAATCCTAACGCCCCCGTTCTTTCTTCCCACACTTATACCTCCCTTCAGACACACCCTGCCCAGTCCTTTTCCTTTTCGTAACTTTAGTCAACTCTCGGGTTCTGTGAGTCTGCTGCTGTTTTTCTCCTTCAGTTTTTCTTTGTTGTTATACTCCACACATGAGTGAAATCACTTGGTACTTGTCTTTCTCCGCCTGGCCTATTACTTTGAACATACTGCCGTCTACCTCCATCCACATCACTGCAAATGATAGTATTTGTTTTCTTCTTAAGGCTGCTTACTGCACTTTTTAAACTGGATATCATTCTTCCTTTCTGTTTGTAGTTTAGCTCTGTTATTCACCATTAAACATCTGGTTATGAACAATAGCTTTGTGTCAATCGATATGTATCTGTATCTATCTATCTAATGGTCTGTCTGTCTACGTATGTATGTATGTATGTATGTATGTATCTATGTATCTATGAATCTATCCATTTACCTATCTATCTATCTATCTATCTATCTATCTATCTATCTATCTATCTATCTATCTATCTATCTATCTTCCTATCATCTATCTATGATGTCTATCATCTATCAATCTATGTACCTATCTATCTATCTTTCATCTGTCGTCTGTCTACCTATCTATCTATGAATCAATCATCTTTTTGTCAGCCCATCTATCCTTATGTACAGAACAGTTAACAACATAGCCTATGTCTCTTCCATACATTATGCTTCCAGAAACGTTGCAAGGTAACTAAGCCATAAGGAGAGCACTGTGTTCACCAATACACTTTCAGGTAGACTCAGCCGCGTGTGCTTACAAAACCAGTAAATGGAGGTGAAAGGACTTGAACCGTATCTCTGTCCTCTGTCCTCTGTCCTCTTATAATTCCTGCTCGCTTATTGACTTTATTTAGCCACATTCAGTGAGTAAGTGATCCCTGAAGACCACAAGTATCCTTCCTCTGGGCTTGTTGTCTACAGAAAAGTGTACTTGGTTCTTTGCACACCACCATGTTTGTGGGACATCGGCGTGATCACTGCTGATAGGTGGAGGGACAAATATAAAGGAACACATGTTTCTGGACAGGAGCAGCTGGGAACAAAGAGTGTGTTGTGGAGTGAAGTGTTTATTTGAGGGTCCAAACTTCCCTCTTTAGGTGGTTATTACATCTTTACATTCGTGAACATCATAAAAAGCAATGATTTTAAAAGCCCAGACGCATATTATTACAGCAATTCATTTGTTGAGGTGAGAGGAAATTAGAAGGAAGTTGCTGCACAACTACATCTAGGCCTGAGCACTGCTGAAATCAAACAAAAAGAATTCACGGTGGCTAGATAGGGCTATTTCCTACTGACTCTCTCTGGGGACTCATAGAGAATCCATTTGTTTGTTTCTCAGTTTCACTTGTATAGGTTACGTGTCCCCACCCCTTCAGCTTGTAGTTTGTCTGTGTCCTTGGATCTCAAGTGAGTCTCCAGTAAGGGAGCACGAAGGTGGTCTTGAGTTTTAATCAGTTCTTCTAACCCTGTGTCTTTTGATAGGAGCACTCAAAGCCTGTACTTCTATTCTGATATTTGAGAGCTGAGCTCTTACTGCACTTTGAAATTTTTTTTGTTCTCATTAATATACAATCACATGCAGAATATTATGTTTTCCAGTCTAACACCTTCAGAAAGTCCCCCCCAAATCCCAGTTACAGTCGCTGTCCATCAGCATGTAGTAAGATGCTGTACAATCACTACATGTCTTCTCTGTGTTGTACAGCCCTACCCATGACCCCCACCCTAAACATTATACATTCTAATCCTAATGCCCCTATTCTTTCTCTCCACCCTTATTACTCCCTTCAAACAAACCCTACAAAGTCCCTTTCTCTTTGGTAACTGTTAGTCCACTCTCGGGTTCTGTGAGTCTGCTGCTGTCTTTTCCTTCCATTTTACTTTGTTATCATACTCCACACATGAGTGAAATCATTTGGTACATGTATTTCTCCGCCTGGCCTATTTGACTGAGCATAATACCCTCTAGCTCCATCCACGTTATTGCAAAT
This sequence comes from Manis pentadactyla, assembly GCF_030020395.1. Classification (NCBI taxonomy): domain Eukaryota; kingdom Metazoa; phylum Chordata; class Mammalia; order Pholidota; family Manidae; genus Manis; species Manis pentadactyla. The sequence continues at coordinate 5,694,029 of NC_080027.1, read as the reverse complement.
GATAGGATTTGTTTTCTTCTTATGGCTGCTTACTGCACTTTTTAAACGTTATTTCATTCTTCTTTTTTGTTTGTAGTTTCGCTATGTGCTTTCACCATTGCTCTCATGGCTACGAGCAGTAGCTTTGTGTTAATCGATATGTACCTATGTCTATCTATCTGTCTGTCTATCTATTTATCAATCAATCAATTAATCATCTTTTTGTCTGCATATCTGTACTTATGTACAGAACAGTTAACCATATGTCCTATATCACTTTCCTACACTATGCTTCCAAAAATCCTGCAAATTATCTAGGCTGTAGAGAGAGCACTGGGTTCACCGAGACACTTGCAGGTCGAGTCGGCCTCGTGTACATACAAAACCAGGAAATGGTTTTGCTGGGACTTGAACCCGTGTCTCTATCCTCTGTCCTCTTTCATCTCCTTCTAACTTGCTGTCTGTATTAAGCCACATTCTTTGACCAAGTGCTCCCTGAAGACCGCAAGTATCATTCCTCTGGGCCTGTTGTCGACAGAAAAGTAAACATGTTGCTTTGTTCACCGCCATGTTTGAAGGACATCAGCGTGATCACCGCCGATAGGACGGAGGGTCAAATAAAAAGGTACACCAATTTCTAGAAAGGAGCAGTTGGGAGCTAAGAGTGCATTGTGGAGTGACGTGTTTATTTGAGTGTCCAAACTTCCGTCTTTAGGTGGTTATTAGATCTTCACATTCGTGAACATCATAAAACCCACTGATTTCAAAGGCCCAGATGCTTTTTATTTCAGCAACTCAGTTGTTGAAGTGAGAGAAAATGAGAAGTATATTGCTGCACCACTAAATCAATGGCTGGGAACTGCTGAAACCAAACAAAAAGAATTCACAGTGGCCAGGTAGGGCTACTTTCTGCTGACTGTCTCTGGGGACTCAAACAGAATCCATTTGTTTGATTGTTTTTCATTTTCACTCGTGTAGGGTACATGTCCACACATCTTCGGCTTGCAGTTTGTCTGTGTCCTTGGATCTCAAGTGAGTCTACTGTAAGTGAGCACGTAGGTGTCTTGAGTTTCATCCCTTCTTTTAACCCTGTGTCTTTTGTTTGCAGCACTCAGTGCCTGACCTTTTATTCTGATGATACAGAGCTGTGCACTTATTGCACTTAAAGAATTTTTTTTATGATTAATCTTCAATCACGTGAAGGACATTATGTTTACTAAGGTCCCCCTTCACCAAATCCCCCCGAGAAACCTCTTCAGTCGCTGTCTATCAGCGTAGTTGGATGCTGTAGACCCCTTCACCATGTCCCCCCCACAGACCACGTTACAGTCGCTGTCCATCAGTGAGTTGTAAGATGCTATATGATCTCTACTAGTCTTCTCTGTGTTGTACAGTACTCCCCATGCACACCCGACCCCACGCATTATACATGCTAATCCTAATGCCCCCATTCTTTCTTCCCACACTTATACCTCCCTTCAGACACACCCTGCCCAGTCCTTTTCCTTTTCGTAACTTTAGTCAACTCTCGGGTTCTGTGAGTCTGCTGCTGTTTTTCTCCTTCAGTTTTTCTTTGTTGTTATACTCCACACATGAGTGAAATCACTTGGTACTTGTCTTTCTCCGCCTGGCCTATTACTTTGAACATACTGCCGTCTACCTCCATCCACATCACTGCAAATGATAGTATTTGTTTTCTTCTTAAGGCTGCTTACTGCACTTTTTAAACTGGATATCATTCTTCCTTTCTGTTTGTAGTTTAGCTATGTTATTCACCATTCAACATCTGGTTATGAACAATAGCTTTGGGTCAATCGATATGTATCTGTATCTATCTATCTAGCGGTCTGTCTGTCTATCTATGTATCTATGTATGTATGTATGTATCTATGTATCTAAAATCTATGTATCTTTTTATCTATCTATCTATCTATCTATCTATCTATCTATCTATCTATCTTCCTATCATCTATCTATGATGTCTATCATCTATCAATCTATGTACCTATCTATCTTTCATCTGTCGTCTGTCTACCTATCTATCTATGAATCAATCATCTTTTTGTCAGCCCATCTATCCTTATGTACAGAACAGTTAACAACATAGCCTATGTCTCTTCCATACATTATGCTTCCAGAAACGTTGCAAGGTAACTAAGCCATAAGGAGAGCACTGTGTTCACCAATACACTTTCAGGTAGACTCAGCCGCGTGTGCTTACAAAACCAGTAAATGGAGGTGAAAGGACTTGAACCGTATCTCTGTCCTCTGTCCTCTGTCCTCTTATAATTCCTGCTCGCTTATTGACTTTATTTAGCCACATTCAGTGAGTAAGTGATCCCTGAAGACCACAAGTATCCTTCCTCTGGGCTTGTTGTCTACAGAAAAGTGTACTTGGTTCTTTGCACACCACCATGTTTGTGGGACATCGGCGTGATCACTGCTGATAGGTGGAGGGACAAATATAAAGGAACACATGTTTCTGGACAGGAGCAGCTGGGAACAAAGAGTGTGTTGTGGAGTGAAGTGTTTATTTGAGGGTCCAAACTTCCCTCTTTAGGTGGTTATTACATCTTTACATTCGTGAACATCATAAAAAGCAATGATTTTAAAAGCCCAGACGCATATTATTACAGCAATTCATTTGTTGAGGTGAGAGGAAATTAGAAGGAAGTTGCTGCACAACTACATCTAGGCCTGAGCACTGCTGAAATCAAACAAAAAGAATTCACGGTGGCTAGATAGGGCTATTTCCTACTGACTCTCTCTGGGGACTCATAGAGAATCCATTTGTTTGTTTCTCAGTTTCACTTGTATAGGTTACGTGTCCCCACCCCTTCAGCTTGTAGTTTGTCTGTGTCCTTGGATCTCAAGTGAGTCTCCAGTAAGGGAGCACGAAGGTGGTCTTGAGTTTTAATCAGTTCTTCTAACCCTGTGTCTTTTGATAGGAGCACTCAAAGCCTGTACTTCTATTCTGATATTTGAGAGCTGAGCTCTTACTGCACTTTGAAATTTTTTTTGTTCTCATTAATATACAATCACATGCAGAATATTATGTTTTCCAGTCTAACACCTTCAGAAAGTCCCCCCCAAATCCCAGTTACAGTCGCTGTCCATCAGCATGTAGTAAGATGCTGTACAATCACTACATGTCTTCTCTGTGTTGTACAGCCCTACCCATGACCCCCACCCTAAACATTATACATTCTAATCCTAATGCCCCTATTCTTTCTCTCCACCCTTATTACTCCCTTCAAACAAACCCTACAAAGTCCCTTTCTCTTTGGTAACTGTTAGTCCACTCTCGGGTTCTGTGAGTCTGCTGCTGTCTTTTCCTTCCATTTTACTTTGTTATCATACTCCACACATGAGTGAAATCATTTGGTACATGTATTTCTCCGCCTGGCCTATTTGACTGAGCATAATACCCTCTAGCTCCATCCACGTTATTGCAAATGATAGGATTTGTTTTCTTCTTATGGCTGCTTACTGCACTTTTTAAACGTTATTTCATTCTTCTTTTTTGTTTGTAGTTTCGCTATGTGCTTTCACCATTGCTCTCATGGCTACGAGCAGTAGCTTTGTGTTAATCGATATGTACCTATGTCTATCTATCTGTCTGTCTATCTATTTATCAATCAATCAATTAATCATCTTTTTGTCTGCACATCTGTACTTATGTACAGAACAGTTAACCATATGTCCTATATCACTTTCCTACACTATGCTTCCAAAAATCCTGCAAATTATCTAGGCTGTAGAGAGAGCACTGGGTTCACCGAGACACTTGCAGGTCGAGTCGGCCTCGTGTACATACAAAACCAGGAAATGGTTTTGCTGGGACTTGAACCCGTGTCTCTATCCTCTGTCCTCTTTCATCTCCTTCTAACTTGCTGTCTGTATTAAGCCACATTCTTTGACCAAGTGCTCCCTGAAGACCGCAAGTATCATTCCTCTGGGCCTGTTGTCGACAGAAAAGTAAACATGTTGCTTTGTTCACCGCCATGTTTGAAGGACATCAGCGTGATCACCGCCGATAGGACGGAGGGTCAAATAAAAAGGTACACCAATTTCTAGAAAGGAGCAGTTGGGAGCTAAGAGTGCATTGTGGAGTGACGTGTTTATTTGAGTGTCCAAACTTCCGTCTTTAGGTGGTTATTAGATCTTCACATTCGTGAACATCATAAAACCCACTGATTTCAAAGGCCCAGATGCTTTTTATTTCAGCAACTCAGTTGTTGAAGTGAGAGAAAATGAGAAGTATATTGCTGCACCACTAAATCAATGGCTGGGAACTGCTGAAACCAAACAAAAAGAATTCACAGTGGCCAGGTAGGGCTACTTTCTGCTGACTGTCTCTGGGGACTCAAACAGAATCCATTTGTTTGATTGTTTTTCATTTTCACTCGTGTAGGGTACATGTCCACACATCTTCGGCTTGCAGTTTGTCTGTGTCCTTGGATCTCAAGTGAGTCTACTGTAAGTGAGCACGTAGGTGTCTTGAGTTTCATCCCTTCTTTTAACCCTGTGTCTTTTGTTTGCAGCACTCAGTGCCTGACCTTTTATTCTGATGATACAGAGCTGTGCACTTATTGCACTTAAAGAATTTTTTTTATGATTAATCTTCAATCACGTGAAGGACATTATGTTTACTAAGGTCCCCCTTCACCAAATCCCCCCGAGAAACCTCTTCAGTCGCTGTCTATCAGCGTAGTTGGATGCTGTAGACCCCTTCACCATGTCCCCCCCACAGACCACGTTACAGTCGCTGTCCATCAGTGAGTTGTAAGATGCTATATGATCTCTACTAGTCTTCTCTGTGTTGTACAGTACTCCCCATGCACACCCGACCCCACGCATTATACATGCTAATCCTAATGCCCCCATTCTTTCTTCCCACACTTATACCTCCCTTCAGACACACCCTGCCCAGTCCTTTTCCTTTTCGTAACTTTAGTCAACTCTCGGGTTCTGTGAGTCTGCTGCTGTTTTTCTCCTTCAGTTTTTCTTTGTTGTTATACTCCACACATGAGTGAAATCACTTGGTACTTGTCTTTCTCCGCCTGGCCTATTACTTTGAACATACTGCCGTCTACCTCCATCCACATCACTGCAAATGATAGTATTTGTTTTCTTCTTAAGGCTGCTTACTGCACTTTTTAAACTGGATATCATTCTTCCTTTCTGTTTGTAGTTTAGCTATGTTATTCACCATTCAACATCTGGTTATGAACAATAGCTTTGTGTCAATCGATATGTATCTGTATCTATCTATCTAATGGTCTGTCTGTCTATGTATGTATGTATGTATGTATGTATGTATCTATGTATCTGTGAATCTATCCATTTATCTATCTATCTATCTATCTATCTATCTATCTATCTATCTATCTATCTATCTTCCTATCATCTATCTATGATGTCTATCATCTATCAATCTATGTACCTATCTATCTTTCATCTGTCGTCTGTCTACCTATCTATCTATGAATCAATCATCTTTTTGTCAGCCCATCTATCCTTATGTACAGAACAGTTAACAACATAGCCTATGTCTCTTCCATACATTATGCTTCCAGAAACGTTGCAAGGTAACTAAGCCATAAGGAGAGCACTGTGTTCACCAATACACTTTCAGGTAGACTCAGCCGCGTGTGCTTACAAAACCAGTAAATGGAGGTGAAAGGACTTGAACCGTATCTCTGTCCTCTGTCCTCTGTCCTCTTATAATTCCTGCTCGCTTATTGACTTTATTTAGCCACATTCAGTGAGTAAGTGATCCCTGAAGACCACAAGTATCCTTCCTCTGGGCTTGTTGTCTACAGAAAAGTGTACTTGGTTCTTTGCACACCACCATGTTTGTGGGACATCGGCGTGATCACTGCTGATAGGTGGAGGGACAAATATAAAGGAACACATGTTTCTGGACAGGAGCAGCTGGGAACAAAGAGTGTGTTGTGGAGTGAAGTGTTTATTTGAGGGTCCAAACTTCCCTCTTTAGGTGGTTATTACATCTTTACATTCGTGAACATCATAAAAAGCAATGATTTTAAAAGCCCAGACGCATATTATTACAGCAATTCATTTGTTGAGGTGAGAGGAAATTAGAAGGAAGTTGCTGCACAACTACATCTAGGCCTGAGCACTGCTGAAATCAAACAAAAAGAATTCACGGTGGCTAGATAGGGCTATTTCCTACTGACTCTCTCTGGGGACTCATAGAGAATCCATTTGTTTGTTTCTCAGTTTCACTTGTATAGGTTACGTGTCCCCACCCCTTCAGCTTGTAGTTTGTCTGTGTCCTTGGATCTCAAGTGAGTCTCCAGTAAGGGAGCACGAAGGTGGTCTTGAGTTTTAATCAGTTCTTCTAACCCTGTGTCTTTTGATAGGAGCACTCAAAGCCTGTACTTCTATTCTGATATTTGAGAGCTGAGCTCTTACTGCACTTTGAAATTTTTTTTGTTCTCATTAATATACAATCACATGCAGAATATTATGTTTTCCAGTCTAACACCTTCAGAAAGTCCCCCCCAAATCCCAGTTACAGTCGCTGTCCATCAGCATGTAGTAAGATGCTGTACAATCACTACATGTCTTCTCTGTGTTGTACAGCCCTACCCATGACCCCCACCCTAAACATTATACATTCTAATCCTAATGCCCCTATTCTTTCTCTCCACCCTTATTACTCCCTTCAAACAAACCCTACAAAGTCCCTTTCTCTTTGGTAACTGTTAGTCCACTCTCGGGTTCTGTGAGTCTGCTGCTGTCTTTTCCTTCCATTTTACTTTGTTATCATACTCCACACATGAGTGAAATCATTTGGTACATGTATTTCTCCGCCTGGCCTATTTGACTGAGCATAATACCCTCTAGCTCCATCCACGTTATTGCAAATGATAGGATTTGTTTTCTTCTTATGGCTGCTTACTGCACTTTTTAAACGTTATTTCATTCTTCTTTTTTGTTTGTAGTTTCGCTATGTGCTTTCACCATTGCTCTCATGGCTACGAGCAGTAGCTTTGTGTTAATCGATATGTACCTATGTCTATCTATCTGTCTGTCTATCTATTTATCAATCAATCAATTAATCATCTTTTTGTCTGCACATCTGTACTTATGTACAGAACAGTTAACCATATGTCCTATATCACTTTCCTACACTATGCTTCCAAAAATCCTGCAAATTATCTAGGCTGTAGAGAGAGCACTGGGTTCACCGAGACACTTGCAGGTCGAGTCGGCCTCGTGTACATACAAAACCAGGAAATGGTTTTGCTGGGACTTGAACCCGTGTCTCTATCCTCTGTCCTCTTTCATCTCCTTCTAACTTGCTGTCTGTATTAAGCCACATTCTTTGACCAAGTGCTCCCTGAAGACCGCAAGTATCATTCCTCTGGGCCTGTTGTCGACAGAAAAGTAAACATGTTGCTTTGTTCACCGCCATGTTTGAAGGACATCAGCGTGATCACCGCCGATAGGACGGAGGGTCAAATAAAAAGGTACACCAATTTCTAGAAAGGAGCAGTTGGGAGCTAAGAGTGCATTGTGGAGTGACGTGTTTATTTGAGTGTCCAAACTTCCGTCTTTAGGTGGTTATTAGATCTTCACATTCGTGAACATCATAAAACCCACTGATTTCAAAGGCCCAGATGCTTTTTATTTCAGCAACTCAGTTGTTGAAGTGAGAGAAAATGAGAAGTATATTGCTGCACCACTAAATCAATGGCTGGGAACTGCTGAAACCAAACAAAAAGAATTCACAGTGGCCAGGTAGGGCTACTTTCTGCTGACTGTCTCTGGGGACTCAAACAGAATCCATTTGTTTGATTGTTTTTCATTTTCACTCGTGTAGGGTACATGTCCACACATCTTCGGCTTGCAGTTTGTCTGTGTCCTTGGATCTCAAGTGAGTCTACTGTAAGTGAGCACGTAGGTGTCTTGAGTTTCATCCCTTCTTTTAACCCTGTGTCTTTTGTTTGCAGCACTCAGTGCCTGACCTTTTATTCTGATGATACAGAGCTGTGCACTTATTGCACTTAAAGAATTTTTTTTATGATTAATCTTCAATCACGTGAAGGACATTATGTTTACTAAGGTCCCCCTTCACCAAATCCCCCCGAGAAACCTCTTCAGTCGCTGTCTATCAGCGTAGTTGGATGCTGTAGACCCCTTCACCATGTCCCCCCCACAGACCACGTTACAGTCGCTGTCCATCAGTGAGTTGTAAGATGCTATATGATCTCTACTAGTCTTCTCTGTGTTGTACAGTACTCCCCATGCACACCCGACCCCACGCATTATACATGCTAATCCTAATGCCCCCATTCTTTCTTCCCACACTTATACCTCCCTTCAGACACACCCTGCCCAGTCCTTTTCCTTTTCGTAACTTTAGTCAACTCTCGGGTTCTGTGAGTCTGCTGCTGTTTTTCTCCTTCAGTTTTTCTTTGTTGTTATACTCCACACATGAGTGAAATCACTTGGTACTTGTCTTTCTCCGCCTGGCCTATTACTTTGAACATACTGCCGTCTACCTCCATCCACATCACTGCAAATGATAGTATTTGTTTTCTTCTTAAGGCTGCTTACTGCACTTTTTAAACTGGATATCATTCTTCCTTTCTGTTTGTAGTTTAGCTCTGTTATTCACCATTCAACATCTGGTTATGAACAATAGCTTTGTGTCAATCGATATGTATCTGTATCTATCTATCTAATGGTCTGTCTGTCTATGTATGTATGTATGTATGTATGTATGTATGTATGTATCTATGAATCTATCCATTTATCTATCTATCTATCTATCTATCTATCTATCTATCTATCTATCTATCTATCTATCTATCTTCCTATCATCTATCTATGATGTCTATCATCTATCAATCTATGTACCTATCTATCTTTCATCTGTCGTCTGTCTACCTATCTATCTATGAATCAATCATCTTTTTGTCAGCCCATCTATCCTTATGTACAGAACAGTTAACAACATAGCCTATGTCTCTTCCATACATTATGCTTCCAGAAACGTTGCAAGGTAACTAAGCCATAAGGAGAGCACTGTGTTCACCAATACACTTTCAGGTAGACTCAGCCGCGTGTGCTTACAAAACCAGTAAATGGAGGTGAAAGGACTTGAACCGTATCTCTGTCCTCTGTCCTCTGTCCTCTTATAATTCCTGCTCGCTTATTGACTTTATTTAGCCACATTCAGTGAGTAAGTGATCCCTGAAGACCACAAGTATCCTTCCTCTGGGCTTGTTGTCTACAGAAAAGTGTACTTGGTTCTTTGCACACCACCATGTTTGTGGGACATCGGCGTGATCACTGCTGATAGGTGGAGGGACAAATATAAAGGAACACATGTTTCTGGACAGGAGCAGCTGGGAACAAAGAGTGTGTTGTGGAGTGAAGTGTTTATTTGAGGGTCCAAACTTCCCTCTTTAGGTGGTTATTACATCTTTACATTCGTGAACATCATAAAAAGCAATGATTTTAAAAGCCCAGACGCATATTATTACAGCAATTCATTTGTTGAGGTGAGAGGAAATTAGAAGGAAGTTGCTGCACAACTACATCTAGGCCTGAGCACTGCTGAAATCAAACAAAAAGAATTCACGGTGGCTAGATAGGGCTATTTCCTACTGACTCTCTCTGGGGACTCATAGAGAATCCATTTGTTTGTTTCTCAGTTTCACTTGTATAGGTTACGTGTCCCCACCCCTTCAGCTTGTAGTTTGTCTGTGTCCTTGGATCTCAAGTGAGTCTCCAGTAAGGGAGCACGAAGGTGGTCTTGAGTTTTAATCAGTTCTTCTAACCCTGTGTCTTTTGATAGGAGCACTCAAAGCCTGTACTTCTATTCTGATATTTGAGAGCTGAGCTCTTACTGCACTTTGAAATTTTTTTTGTTCTCATTAATATACAATCACATGCAGAATATTATGTTTTCCAGTCTAACACCTTCAGAAAGTCCCCCCCAAATCCCAGTTACAGTCGCTGTCCATCAGCATGTACTAAGATGCTGTACAATCACTACATGTCTTCTCTGTGTTGTACAGCCCTACCCATGACCCCCACCCTAAACATTATACATTCTAATCCTAATGCCCCTATTCTTTCTCTCCACCCTTATTACTCCCTTCAAACAAACCCTACAAAGTCCCTTTCTCTTTGGTAACTGTTAGTCCACTCTCGGGTTCTGTGAGTCTGCTGCTGTCTTTTCCTTCCATTTTACTTTGTTATCATACTCCACACATGAGTGAAATCATTTGGTACATGTATTTCTCCGCCTGGCCTATTTGACTGAGCATAATACCCTCTAGCTCCATCCACGTTATTGCAAATGATAGGATTTGTTTTCTTCTTATGGCTGCTTACTGCACTTTTTAAACGTTATTTCATTCTTCTTTTTTGTTTGTAGTTTCGCTATGTGCTTTCACCATTGCTCTCATGGCTACGAGCAGTAGCTTTGTGTTAATCGATATGAACCTATATCTATCTATCTGTCTGTCTATCTATTTATCAATCAATCAATTAATCATCTTTTTGTCTGCACATCTGTACTTATGTACAGAACAGTTAACCATATGTCCTATATCACTTTCCTACACTATGCTTCCAAAAATCCTGCAAATTATCTAGGCTGTAGAGAGAGCACTGGGTTCACCGAGACACTTGCAGGTCGAGTCGGCCTCGTGTACATACAAAACCAGGAAATGGTTTTGCTGGGACTTGAACCCGTGTCTCTATCCTCTGTCCTCTTTCATCTCCTTCTAACTTGCTGTCTGTATTAAGCCACATTCTTTGACCAAGTGCTCCCTGAAGACCGCAAGTATCATTCCTCTGGGCCTGTTGTCGACAGAAAAGTAAACATGTTGCTTTGTTCACCGCCATGTTTGAAGGACATCAGCGTGATCACCGCCGATAGGACGGAGGGTCAAATAAAAAGGTACACCAATTTCTAGAAAGGAGCAGTTGGGAGCTAAGAGTGCATTGTGGAGTGACGTGTTTATTTGAGTGTCCAAACTTCCGTCTTTAGGTGGTTATTAGATCTTCACATTCGTGAACATCATAAAACCCACTGATTTCAAAGGCCCAGATGCTTTTTATTTCAGCAACTCAGTTGTTGAAGTGAGAGAAAATGAGAAGTATATTGCTGCACCACTAAATCAATGGCTGGGAACTGCTGAAACCAAACAAAAAGAATTCACAGTGGCCAGGTAGGGCTACTTTCTGCTGACTGTCTCTGGGGACTCAAACAGAATCCATTTGTTTGATTGTTTTTCATTTTCACTCGTGTAGGGTACATGTCCACACATCTTCGGCTTGCAGTTTGTCTGTGTCCTTGGATCTCAAGTGAGTCTACTGTAAGTGAGCACGTAGGTGTCTTGAGTTTCATCCCTTCTTTTAACCCTGTGTCTTTTGTTTGCAGCACGCAGTGCCTGACCTTTTATTCTGATGATACAGAGCTGTGCACTTATTGCACTTAAAGAATTTTTTTTATGATTAATCTTCAATCACGTGAAGGACATTATGTTTACTAAGGTCCCCCTTCACCAAATCCCCCCGAGAAACCTCTTCAGTCGCTGTCTATCAGCGTAGTTGGATGCTGTAGACCCCTTCACCATGTCCCCCCCACAGACCACGTTACAGTCGCTGTCCATCAGTGAGTTGTAAGATGCTATATGATCTCTACTAGTCTTCTCTGTGTTGTACAGTACTCCCCATGCACACCCGACCCCACGCATTATACATGCTAATCCTAATGCCCCCATTCTTTCTTCCCACACTTATACCTCCCTTCAGACACACCCTGCCCAGTCCTTTTCCTTTTCGTAACTTTAGTCAACTCTCGGGTTCTGTGAGTCTGCTGCTGTTTTTCTCCTTCAGTTTTTCTTTGTTGTTATACTCCACACATGAGTGAAATCACTTGGTACTTGTCTTTCTCCGCCTGGCCTATTACTTTGAACATACTGCCGTCTACCTCCATCCACATCACTGCAAATGATAGTATTTGTTTTCTTCTTAAGGCTGCTTACTGCACTTTTTAAACTGGATATCATTCTTCCTTTCTGTTTGTAGTTTAGCTCTGTTATTCACCATTCAACATCTGGTTATGAACAATAGCTTTGTGTCAATCGATATGTATCTGTATCTATCTATCTAATGGTCTGTCTGTCTATGTATGTATGTATGTATGTATGTATGTATGTATGTATCTATGAATCTATCCATTTATCTATCTATCTATCTATCTATCTATCTATCTATCTATCTATCTATCTATCTATCTATCTTCCTATCATCTATCTATGATGTCTATCATCTATCAATCTATGTACCTATCTATCTTTCATCTGTCGTCTGTCTACCTATCTATCTATGAATCAATCATCTTTTTGTCAGCCCATCTATCCTTATGTACAGAACAGTTAACAACATAGCCTATGTCTCTTCCATACATTATGCTTCCAGAAACGTTGCAAGGTAACTAAGCCATAAGGAGAGCACTGTGTTCACCAATACACTTTCAGGTAGACTCAGCCGCGTGTGCTTACAAAACCAGTAAATGGAGGTGAAAGGACTTGAACCGTATCTCTGTCCTCTGTCCTCTGTCCTCTTATAATTCCTGCTCGCTTATTGACTTTATTTAGCCACATTCAGTGAGTAAGTGATCCCTGAAGACCACAAGTATCCTTCCTCTGGGCTTGTTGTCTACAGAAAAGTGTACTTGGTTCTTTGCACACCACCATGTTTGTGGGACATCGGCGTGATCACTGCTGATAGGTGGAGGGACAAATATAAAGGAACACATGTTTCTGGACAGGAGCAGCTGGGAACAAAGAGTGTGTTGTGGAGTGAAGTGTTTATTTGAGGGTCCAAACTTCCCTCTTTAGGTGGTTATTACATCTTTACATTCGTGAACATCATAAAAAGCAATGATTTTAAAAGCCCAGACGCATATTATTACAGCAATTCATTTGTTGAGGTGAGAGGAAATTAGAAGGAAGTTGCTGCACAACTACATCTAGGCCTGAGCACTGCTGAAATCAAACAAAAAGAATTCACGGTGGCTAGATAGGGCTATTTCCTACTGACTCTCTCTGGGGACTCATAGAGAATCCATTTGTTTGTTTCTCAGTTTCACTTGTATAGGTTACGTGTCCCCACCCCTTCAGCTTGTAGTTTGTCTGTGTCCTTGGATCTCAAGTGAGTCTCCAGTAAGGGAGCACGAAGGTGGTCTTGAGTTTTAATCAGTTCTTCTAACCCTGTGTCTTTTGATAGGAGCACTCAAAGCCTGTACTTCTATTCTGATATTTGAGAGCTGAGCTCTTACTGCACTTTGAAATTTTTTTTGTTCTCATTAATATACAATCACATGCAGAATATTATGTTTTCCAGTCTAACACCTTCAGAAAGTCCCCCCCAAATCCCAGTTACAGTCGCTGTCCATCAGCATGTACTAAGATGCTGTACAATCACTACATGTCTTCTCTGTGTTGTACAGCCCTACCCATGACCCCCACCCTAAACATTATACATTCTAATCCTAATGCCCCTATTCTTTCTCTCCACCCTTATTACTCCCTTCAAACAAACCCTACAAAGTCCCTTTCTCTTTGGTAACTGTTAGTCCACTCTCGGGTTCTGTGAGTCTGCTGCTGTCTTTTCCTTCCATTTTACTTTGTTATCATACTCCACACATGAGTGAAATCATTTGGTACATGTATTTCTCCGCCTGGCCTATTTGACTGAGCATAATACCCTCTAGCTCCATCCACGTTATTGCAAATGATAGGATTTGTTTTCTTCTTATGGCTGCTTACTGCACTTTTTAAACGTTATTTCATTCTTCTTTTTTGTTTGTAGTTTCGCTATGTGCTTTCACCATTGCTCTCATGGCTACGAGCAGTAGCTTTGTGTTAATCGATATGAACCTATATCTATCTATCTGTCTGTCTATCTATTTATCAATCAATCAATTAATCATCTTTTTGTCTGCACATCTGTACTTATGTACAGAACAGTTAACCATATGTCCTATATCACTTTCCTACACTATGCTTCCAAAAATCCTGCAAATTATCTAGGCTGTAGAGAGAGCACTGGGTTCACCGAGACACTTGCAGGTCGAGTCGGCCTCGTGTACATACAAAACCAGGAAATGGTTTTGCTGGGACTTGAACCCGTGTCTCTATCCTCTGTCCTCTTTCATCTCCTTCTAACTTGCTGTCTGTATTAAGCCACATTCTTTGACCAAGTGCTCCCTGAAGACCGCAAGTATCATTCCTCTGGGCCTGTTGTCGACAGAAAAGTAAACATGTTGCTTTGTTCACCGCCATGTTTGAAGGACATCAGCGTGATCACCGCCGATAGGACGGAGGGTCAAATAAAAAGGTACACCAATTTCTAGAAAGGAGCAGTTGGGAGCTAAGAGTGCATTGTGGAGTGACGTGTTTATTTGAGTGTCCAAACTTCCGTCTTTAGGTGGTTATTAGATCTTCACATTCGTGAACATCATAAAACCCACTGATTTCAAAGGCCCAGATGCTTTTTATTTCAGCAACTCAGTTGTTGAAGTGAGAGAAAATGAGAAGTATATTGCTGCACCACTAAATCAATGGCTGGGAACTGCTGAAACCAAACAAAAAGAATTCACAGTGGCCAGGTAGGGCTACTTTCTGCTGACTGTCTCTGGGGACTCAAACAGAATCCATTTGTTTGATTGTTTTTCATTTTCACTCGTGTAGGGTACATGTCCACACATCTTCGGCTTGCAGTTTGTCTGTGTCCTTGGATCTCAAGTGAGTCTACTGTAAGTGAGCACGTAGGTGTCTTGAGTTTCATCCCTTCTTTTAACCCTGTGTCTTTTGTTTGCAGCACGCAGTGCCTGACCTTTTATTCTGATGATACAGAGCTGTGCACTTATTGCACTTAAAGAATTTTTTTTATGATTAATCTTCAATCACGTGAAGGACATTATGTTTACTAAGGTCCCCCTTCACCAAATCCCCCCGAGAAACCTCTTCAGTCGCTGTCTATCAGCGTAGTTGGATGCTGTAGACCCCTTCACCATGTCCCCCCCACAGACCACGTTACAGTCGCTGTCCATCAGTGAGTTGTAAGATGCTATATGATCTCTACTAGTCTTCTCTGTGTTGTACAGTACTCCCCATGCACACCCGACCCCACGCATTATACATGCTAATCCTAATGCCCCCATTCTTTCTTCCCACACTTATACCTCCCTTCAGACACACCCTGCCCAGTCCTTTTCCTTTTCGTAACTTTAGTCAACTCTCGGGTTCTGTGAGTCTGCTGCTGTTTTTCTCCTTCAGTTTTTCTTTGTTGTTATACTCCACACATGAGTGAAATCACTTGGTACTTGTCTTTCTCCGCCTGGCCTATTACTTTGAACATACTGCCGTCTACCTCCATCCACATCACTGCAAATGATAGTATTTGTTTTCTTCTTAAGGCTGCTTACTGCACTTTTTAAACTGGATATCATTCTTCCTTTCTGTTTGTAGTTTAGCTATGTTATTCACCATTCAACATCTGGTTATGAACAATAGCTTTGTGTCAATCGATATGTATCTGTATCTATCTATCTAATGGTCTGTCTGTCTATGTATGTATGTATGTATGTATGTATGTATCTATGTATCTATGAATCTCTCCATTTATCTATCTATCTATCTATCTATCTATCTATCTATCTATCTATCTATCTTCCTATCATCTATCTATGATGTCTATCATCTATCAATCTATGTACCTATCTATCTTTCATCTGTCGTCTGTCTACCTATCTATCTATGAATCAATCATCTTTTTGTCAGCCCATCTATCCTTATGTACAGAACAGTTAACAACATAGCCTATGTCTCTTCCATACATTATGCTTCCAGAAACGTTGCAAGGTAACTAAGCCATAAGGAGAGCACTGTGTTCACCAATACACTTTCAGGTAGACTCAGCCGCGTGTGCTTACAAAACCAGTAAATGGAGGTGAAAGGACTTGAACCGTATCTCTGTCCTCTGTCCTCTGTCCTCTTATAATTCCTGCTCGCTTATTGACTTTATTTAGCCACATTCAGTGAGTAAGTGATCCCTGAAGACCACAAGTATCCTTCCTCTGGGCTTGTTGTCTACAGAAAAGTGTACTTGGTTCTTTGCACACCACCATGTTTGTGGGACATCGGCGTGATCACTGCTGATAGGTGGAGGGACAAATATAAAGGAACACATGTTTCTGGACAGGAGCAGCTGGGAACAAAGAGTGTGTTGTGGAGTGAAGTGTTTATTTGAGGGTCCAAACTTCCCTCTTTAGGTGGTTATTACATCTTTACATTCGTGAACATCATAAAAAGCAATGATTTTAAAAGCCCAGACGCATATTATTACAGCAATTCATTTGTTGAGGTGAGAGGAAATTAGAAGGAAGTTGCTGCACAACTACATCTAGGCCTGAGCACTGCTGAAATCAAACAAAAAGAATTCACGGTGGCTAGATAGGGCTATTTCCTACTGACTCTCTCTGGGGACTCATAGAGAATCCATTTGTTTGTTTCTCAGTTTCACTTGTATAGGTTACGTGTCCCCACCCCTTCAGCTTGTAGTTTGTCTGTGTCCTTGGATCTCAAGTGAGTCTCCAGTAAGGGAGCACGAAGGTGGTCTTGAGTTTTAATCAGTTCTTCTAACCCTGTGTCTTTTGATAGGAGCACTCAAAGCCTGTACTTCTATTCTGATATTTGAGAGCTGAGCTCTTACTGCACTTTGAAATTTTTTTTGTTCTCATTAATATACAATCACATGCAGAATATTATGTTTTCCAGTCTAACACCTTCAGAAAGTCCCCCCCAAATCCCAGTTACAGTCGCTGTCCATCAGCATGTAGTAAGATGCTGTACAATCACTACATGTCTTCTCTGTGTTGTACAGCCCTACCCATGACCCCCACCCTAAACATTATACATTCTAATCCTAATGCCCCTATTCTTTCTCTCCACCCTTATTACTCCCTTCAAACAAACCCTACAAAGTCCCTTTCTCTTTGGTAACTGTTAGTCCACTCTCGGGTTCTGTGAGTCTGCTGCTGTCTTTTCCTTCCATTTTACTTTGTTATCATACTCCACACATGAGTGAAATCATTTGGTACATGTATTTCTCCGCCTGGCCTATTTGACTGAGCATAATACCCTCTAGCTCCATCCACGTTATTGCAAATGATAGGATTTGTTTTCTTCTTATGGCTGCTTACTGCACTTTTTAAACGTTATTTCATTCTTCTTTTTTGTTTGTAGTTTCGCTATGTGCTTTCACCATTGCTCTCATGGCTACGAGCAGTAGCTTTGTGTTAATCGATATGAACCTATATCTATCTATCTGTCTGTCTATCTATTTATCAATCAATCAATTAATCATCTTTTTGTCTGCACATCTGTACTTATGTACAGAACAGTTAACCATATGTCCTATATCACTTTCCTACACTATGCTTCCAAAAATCCTGCAAATTATCTAGGCTGTAGAGAGAGCACTGGGTTCACCGAGACACTTGCAGGTCGAGTCGGCCTCGTGTACATACAAAACCAGGAAATGGTTTTGCTGGGACTTGAACCCGTGTCTCTATCCTCTGTCCTCTTTCATCTCCTTCTAACTTGCTGTCTGTATTAAGCCACATTCTTTGACCAAGTGCTCCCTGAAGACCGCAAGTATCATTCCTCTGGGCCTGTTGTCGACAGAAAAGTAAACATGTTGCTTTGTTCACCGCCATGTTTGAAGGACATCAGCGTGATCACCGCCGATAGGACGGAGGGTCAAATAAAAAGGTACACCAATTTCTAGAAAGGAGCAGTTGGGAGCTAAGAGTGCATTGTGGAGTGACGTGTTTATTTGAGTGTCCAAACTTCCGTCTTTAGGTGGTTATTAGATCTTCACATTCGTGAACATCATAAAACCCACTGATTTCAAAGGCCCAGATGCTTTTTATTTCAGCAACTCAGTTGTTGAAGTGAGAGAAAATGAGAAGTATATTGCTGCACCACTAAATCAATGGCTGGGAACTGCTGAAACCAAACAAAAAGAATTCACAGTGGCCAGGTAGGGCTACTTTCTGCTGACTGTCTCTGGGGACTCAAACAGAATCCATTTGTTTGATTGTTTTTCATTTTCACTCGTGTAGGGTACATGTCCACACATCTTCGGCTTGCAGTTTGTCTGTGTCCTTGGATCTCAAGTGAGTCTACTGTAAGTGAGCACGTAGGTGTCTTGAGTTTCATCCCTTCTTTTAACCCTGTGTCTTTTGTTTGCAGCACGCAGTGCCTGACCTTTTATTCTGATGATACAGAGCTGTGCACTTATTGCACTTAAAGAATTTTTTTTATGATTAATCTTCAATCACGTGAAGGACATTATGTTTACTAAGGTCCCCCTTCACCAAATCCCCCCGAGAAACCTCTTCAGTCGCTGTCTATCAGCGTAGTTGGATGCTGTAGACCCCTTCACCATGTCCCCCCCACAGACCACGTTACAGTCGCTGTCCATCAGTGAGTTGTAAGATGCTATATGATCTCTACTAGTCTTCTCTGTGTTGTACAGTACTCCCCATGCACACCCGACCCCACGCATTATACATGCTAATCCTAATGCCCCCATTCTTTCTTCCCACACTTATACCTCCCTTCAGACACACCCTGCCCAGTCCTTTTCCTTTTCGTAACTTTAGTCAACTCTCGGGTTCTGTGAGTCTGCTGCTGTTTTTCTCCTTCAGTTTTTCTTTGTTGTTATACTCCACACATGAGTGAAATCACTTGGTACTTGTCTTTCTCCGCCTGGCCTATTACTTTGAACATACTGCCGTCTACCTCCATCCACATCACTGCAAATGATAGTATTTGTTTTCTTCTTAAGGCTGCTTACTGCACTTTTTAAACTGGATATCATTCTTCCTTTCTGTTTGTAGTTTAGCTATGTTATTCACCATTCAACATCTGGTTATGAACAATAGCTTTGTGTCAATCGATATGTATCTGTATCTATCTATCTAATGGTCTGTCTGTCTATGTATGTATGTATGTATGTATGTATGTATCTATGTATCTATGAATCTCTCCATTTATCTATCTATCTATCTATCTATCTATCTATCTATCTATCTATCTATCTATCTTCCTATCATCTATCTATGATGTCTATCATCTATCAATCTATGTACCTATCTATCTATCTTTCATCTGTCGTCTGTCTACCTATCTATCTATGAATCAATCATCTTTTTGTCAGCCCATCTATCCTTATGTACAGAACAGTTAACAACATAGCCTATGTCTCTTCCATACATTATGCTTCCAGAAACGTTGCAAGGTAACTAAGCCATAAGGAGAGCACTGTGTTCACCAATACACTTTCAGGTAGACTCAGCCGCGTGTGCTTAGAAAACCAGTAAATGGAGGTGAAAGGACTTGAACCGTATCTCTGTCCTCTGTCCTCTGTCCTCTTATAATTCCTGCTCGCTTATTGACTTTATTTAGCCACATTCAGTGAGTAAGTGATCCCTGAAGACCACAAGTATCCTTCCTCTGGGCTTGTTGTCTACAGAAAAGTGTACTTGGTTCTTTGCACACCACCATGTTTGTGGGACATCGGCGTGATCACTGCTGATAGGTGGAGGGACAAATATAAAGGAACACATGTTTCTGGACAGGAGCAGCTGGGAACAAAGAGTGTGTTGTGGAGTGAAGTGTTTATTTGAGGGTCCAAACTTCCCTCTTTAGGTGGTTATTACATCTTTACATTCGTGAACATCATAAAAAGCAATGATTTTAAAAGCCCAGACGCATATTATTACAGCAATTCATTTGTTGAGGTGAGAGGAAATTAGAAGGAAGTTGCTGCACAACTACATCTAGGCCTGAGCACTGCTGAAATCAAACAAAAAGAATTCACGGTGGCTAGATAGGGCTATTTCCTACTGACTCTCTCTGGGGACTCATAGAGAATCCATTTGTTTGTTTCTCAGTTTCACTTGTATAGGTTACGTGTCCCCACCCCTTCAGCTTGTAGTTTGTCTGTGTCCTTGGATCTCAAGTGAGTCTCCAGTAAGGGAGCACGAAGGTGGTCTTGAGTTTTAATCAGTTCTTCTAACCCTGTGTCTTTTGATAGGAGCACTCAAAGCCTGTACTTCTATTCTGATATTTGAGAGCTGAGCTCTTACTGCACTTTGAAATTTTTTTTGTTCTCATTAATATACAATCACATGCAGAATATTATGTTTTCCAGTCTAACACCTTCAGAAAGTCCCCCCCAAATCCCAGTTACAGTCGCTGTCCATCAGCATGTAGTAAGATGCTGTACAATCACTACATGTCTTCTCTGTGTTGTACAGCCCTACCCATGACCCCCACCCTAAACATTATACATTCTAATCCTAATGCCCCTATTCTTTCTCTCCACCCTTATTACTCCCTTCAAACAAACCCTACAAAGTCCCTTTCTCTTTGGTAACTGTTAGTCCACTCTCGGGTTCTGTGAGTCTGCTGCTGTCTTTTCCTTCCATTTTACTTTGTTATCATACTCCACACATGAGTGAAATCATTTGGTACATGTATTTCTCCGCCTGGCCTATTTGACTGAGCATAATACCCTCTAGCTCCATCCACGTTATTGCAAATGATAGGATTTGTTTTCTTCTTATGGCTGCTTACTGCACTTTTTAAACGTTATTTCATTCTTCTTTTTTGTTTGTAGTTTCGCTATGTGCTTTCACCATTGCTCTCATGGCTACGAGCAGTAGCTTTGTGTTAATCGATATGAACCTATATCTATCTATCTGTCTGTCTATCTATTTATCAATCAATCAATTAATCATCTTTTTGTCTGCACATCTGTACTTATGTACAGAACAGTTAACCATATGTCCTATATCACTTTCCTACACTATGCTTCCAAAAATCCTGCAAATTATCTAGGCTGTAGAGAGAGCACTGGGTTCACCGAGACACTTGCAGGTCGAGTCGGCCTCGTGTACATACAAAACCAGGAAATGGTTTTGCTGGGACTTGAACCCGTGTCTCTATCCTCTGTCCTCTTTCATCTCCTTCTAACTTGCTGTCTGTATTTAGCCACATTTTTGACCAAGTGCTCCCTGAAGACGGCAAGCATCATTCCTCTGGGCCTGTTGTCGACAGAAAAGTAAACATGTTGCTTTGTTCACCGCCATGTTTGAAGGACATCAGCGTGATCACCGCCGATAGGACGGAGGGTCAAATAAAAAGGTACACCAATTTCTAGAAAGGAGCAGTTGGGAGCTAAGAGTGCATTGTGGAGTGACGTGTTTATTTGAGTGTCCAAACTTCCGTCTTTAGGTGGTTATTAGATCTTCACATTCATGAACATCATAAAACCCACTGATTTCAAAGGCCCAGATGCTTTTTATTTCAGCAACTCAGTTGTTGAAGTGAGAGAAAATGAGAAGTATATTGCTGCACCACTAAATCAATGGCTGGGAACTGCTGAAACCAAACAAAAAGAATTCACAGTGGCCAGGTAGGGCTACTTTCTGCTGACTGTCTCTGGGGACTCAAACAGAATCCATTTGTTTGATTGTTTTTCATTTTCACTCGTGTAGGGTACATGTCCACACATCTTCGGCTTGCAGTTTGTCTGTGTCCTTGGATCTCAAGTGAGTCTACTGTAAGTGAGCACGTAGGTGTCTTGAATTTCATCCCTTCTTTTAACCCTGTGTCTTTTGTTTGCAGCACTCAGTGCCTGACCTTTTATTCTGATGATACAGAGCTGTGCACTTATTGCACTTAAAGAATTTTTTTTATGATTAATCTTCAATCACGTGAAGGACATTATGTTTACTAAGGTCCCCCCTTCACCAAATCCCCCCGAGAAACCTCTTCAGTCGCTGTCTATCAGCGTAGTTGGATGCTGTAGACCCCTTCACCATGTCCCCCCCACAGTCCGCGTTACAGTCGCTGTCCATCAGTGAGTTGTAAGATGCTATATGATCTCTACTAGTCTTCTCTGTGTTGTACAGTACTCCCCATGCACACCCGACCCCACGCATTATACATGCTAATCCTAATGCCCCCATTCTTTCTTCCCACACTTATACCTCCCTTCAGACACACCCTGCCCAGTCCTTTTCCTTTTCGTAACTTTAGTCAACTCTCAGGTTCTGTGAGTCTGCTGCTGTTTTTCTCCTTCAGTTTTTCTTTGTTGTTATACTCCACACATGAGTGAAATCACTTGGTACTTGTCTTTCTCCGCCTGGTATATTACTTTGAACATACTGCCGTCTACCTCCATCCACATCACTGCAAATGATAGTATTTGTTTTCTTCTTAAGGCTGCTTACTGCACTTTTTAA
Source organism: Manis pentadactyla (assembly GCF_030020395.1). Classification (NCBI taxonomy): domain Eukaryota; kingdom Metazoa; phylum Chordata; class Mammalia; order Pholidota; family Manidae; genus Manis; species Manis pentadactyla. Next base: position 5,671,666 of record NC_080027.1, on the reverse strand, counting down.
ACTGGATATCATTCTTCCTTTCTGTTTGTAGTTTAGCTCTGTTATTCACCATTCAACATCTGGTTATGAACAATAGCTTTGTGTCAATCGATATGTATCTGTATCTATCTATCTAATGGTCTGTCTGTCTATGTATGTATGTATGTATGTATGTATGTATCTATGTATCTATGAATCTATCCATTTATCTATCTATCTATCTATCTATCTATCTATCTATCTATCTATCTATCTATCTATCTATCTATCTTCCTATCATCTATCTATGATGTCTATCATCTATCAATCTATGTACCTATCTATCTATCTTTCATCTGTCGTCTGTCTACCTATCTATCTATGAATCAATCATCTTTTTCTCAGCCCATCTATCCTTATGTACAGAACAGTTAACAACATAGCCTATGTCTCTTCCATACATTATGCTTCCAGAAACGTTGCAAGGTAACTAAGCCATAAGGAGAGCACTGTGTTCACCAATACACTTTCAGGTAGACTCAGCCGCGTGTGCTTACAAAACCAGTAAATGGAGGTGAAAGGACTTGAACCGTATCTCTGTCCTCTGTCCTCTGTCCTCTTATAATTCCTGCTCGCTTATTGACTTTATTTAGCCACATTCAGTGAGTAAGTGATCCCTGAAGACCACAAGTATCCTTCCTCTGGGCTTGTTGTCTACAGAAAAGTGTACTTGGTTCTTTGCACACCACCATGTTTGTGGGACATCGGCGTGATCACTGCTGATAGGTGGAGGGACAAATATAAAGGAACACATGTTTCTGGACAGGAGCAGCTGGGAACAAAGAGTGTGTTGTGGAGTGAAGTGTTTATTTGAGGGTCCAAACTTCCCTCTTTAGGTGGTTATTACATCTTTACATTCGTGAACATCATAAAAAGCAATGATTTTAAAAGCCCAGACGCATATTATTACAGCAATTCATTTGTTGAGGTGAGAGGAAATTAGAAGGAAGTTGCTGCACAACTACATCTAGGCCTGAGCACTGCTGAAATCAAACAAAAAGAATTCACGGTGGCTAGATAGGGCTATTTCCTACTGACTCTCTCTGGGGACTCATAGAGAATCCATTTGTTTGTTTCTCAGTTTCACTTGTATAGGTTACGTGTCCCCACCCCTTCAGCTTGTAGTTTGTCTGTGTCCTTGGATCTCAAGTGAGTCTCCAGTAAGGGAGCACGAAGGTGGTCTTGAGTTTTAATCAGTTCTTCTAACCCTGTGTCTTTTGATAGGAGCACTCAAAGCCTGTACTTCTATTCTGATATTTGAGAGCTGAGCTCTTACTGCACTTTGAAATTTTTTTTGTTCTCATTAATATACAATCACATGCAGAATATTATGTTTTCCAGTCTAACACCTTCAGAAAGTCCCCCCCAAATCCCAGTTACAGTCGCTGTCCATCAGCATGTAGTAAGATGCTGTACAATCACTACATGTCTTCTCTGTGTTGTACAGCCCTACCCATGACCCCCACCCTAAACATTATACATTCTAATCCTAATGCCCCTATTCTTTCTCTCCACCCTTATTACTCCCTTCAAACAAACCCTACAAAGTCCCTTTCTCTTTGGTAACTGTTAGTCCACTCTCGGGTTCTGTGAGTCTGCTGCTGTCTTTTCCTTCCATTTTACTTTGTTATCATACTCCACACATGAGTGAAATCATTTGGTACATGTATTTCTCCGCCTGGCCTATTTGACTGAGCATAATACCCTCTAGCTCCATCCACGTTATTGCAAATGATAGGATTTGTTTTCTTCTTATGGCTGCTTACTGCACTTTTTAAACGTTATTTCATTCTTCTTTTTTGTTTGTAGTTTCGCTATGTGCTTTCACCATTGCTCTCATGGCTACGAGCAGTAGCTTTGTGTTAATCGATATGTACCTATGTCTATCTATCTGTCTGTCTATCTATTTATCAATCAATCAATTAATCATCTTTTTGTCTGCACATCTGTACTTATGTACAGAACAGTTAACCATATGTCCTATATCACTTTCCTACACTATGCTTCCAAAAATCCTGCAAATTATCTAGGCTGTAGAGAGAGCACTGGGTTCACCGAGACACTTGCAGGTCGAGTCGGCCTCGTGTACATACAAAACCAGGAAATGGTTTTGCTGGGACTTGAACCCGTGTCTCTATCCTCTGTCCTCTTTCATCTCCTTCTAACTTGCTGTCTGTATTAAGCCACATTCTTTGACCAAGTGCTCCCTGAAGACCGCAAGTATCATTCCTCTGGGCCTGTTGTCGACAGAAAAGTAAACATGTTGCTTTGTTCACCGCCATGTTTGAAGGACATCAGCGTGATCACCGCCGATAGGACGGAGGGTCAAATAAAAAGGTACACCAATTTCTAGAAAGGAGCAGTTGGGAGCTAAGAGTGCATTGTGGAGTGACGTGTTTATTTGAGTGTCCAAACTTCCGTCTTTAGGTGGTTATTAGATCTTCACATTCGTGAACATCATAAAACCCACTGATTTCAAAGGCCCAGATGCTTTTTATTTCAGCAACTCAGTTGTTGAAGTGAGAGAAAATGAGAAGTATATTGCTGCACCACTAAATCAATGGCTGGGAACTGCTGAAACCAAACAAAAAGAATTCACAGTGGCCAGGTAGGGCTACTTTCTGCTGACTGTCTCTGGGGACTCAAACAGAATCCATTTGTTTGATTGTTTTTCATTTTCACTCGTGTAGGGTACATGTCCACACATCTTCGGCTTGCAGTTTGTCTGTGTCCTTGGATCTCAAGTGAGTCTACTGTAAGTGAGCACGTAGGTGTCTTGAGTTTCATCCCTTCTTTTAACCCTGTGTCTTTTGTTTGCAGCACTCAGTGCCTGACCTTTTATTCTGATGATACAGAGCTGTGCACTTATTGCACTTAAAGAATTTTTTTTATGATTAATCTTCAATCACGTGAAGGACATTATGTTTACTAAGGTCCCCCTTCACCAAATCCCCCCGAGAAACCTCTTCAGTCGCTGTCTATCAGCGTAGTTGGATGCTGTAGACCCCTTCACCATGTCCCCCCCACAGACCACGTTACAGTCGCTGTCCATCAGTGAGTTGTAAGATGCTATATGATCTCTACTAGTCTTCTCTGTGTTGTACAGTACTCCCCATGCACACCCGACCCCACGCATTATACATGCTAATCCTAATGCCCCCATTCTTTCTTCCCACACTTATACCTCCCTTCAGACACACCCTGCCCAGTCCTTTTCCTTTTCGTAACTTTAGTCAACTCTCGGGTTCTGTGAGTCTGCTGCTGTTTTTCTCCTTCAGTTTTTCTTTGTTGTTATACTCCACACATGAGTGAAATCACTTGGTACTTGTCTTTCTCCGCCTGGCCTATTACTTTGAACATACTGCCGTCTACCTCCATCCACATCACTGCAAATGATAGTATTTGTTTTCTTCTTAAGGCTGCTTACTGCACTTTTTAAACTGGATATCATTCTTCCTTTCTGTTTGTAGTTTAGCTATGTTATTCACCATTCAACATCTGGTTATGAACAATAGCTTTGTGTCAATCGATATGTATCTGTATCTATCTATCTAATGGTCTGTCTGTCTATGTATGTATGTATGTATGTATGTATGTATCTATGTATCTGTGAATCTATCCATTTATCTATCTATCTATCTATCTATCTATCTATCTATCTATCTATCTTCCTATCATCTATCTATGATGTCTATCATCTATCAATCTATGTACCTATCTATCTTTCATCTGTCGTCTGTCTACCTATCTATCTATGAATCAATCATCTTTTTGTCAGCCCATCTATCCTTATGTACAGAACAGTTAACAACATAGCCTATGTCTCTTCCATACATTATGCTTCCAGAAACGTTGCAAGGTAACTAAGCCATAAGGAGAGCACTGTGTTCACCAATACACTTTCAGGTAGACTCAGCCGCGTGTGCTTACAAAACCAGTAAATGGAGGTGAAAGGACTTGAACCGTATCTCTGTCCTCTGTCCTCTGTCCTCTTATAATTCCTGCTCGCTTATTGACTTTATTTAGCCACATTCAGTGAGTAAGTGATCCCTGAAGACCACAAGTATCCTTCCTCTGGGCTTGTTGTCTACAGAAAAGTGTACTTGGTTCTTTGCACACCACCATGTTTGTGGGACATCGGCGTGATCACTGCTGATAGGTGGAGGGACAAATATAAAGGAACACATGTTTCTGGACAGGAGCAGCTGGGAACAAAGAGTGTGTTGTGGAGTGAAGTGTTTATTTGAGGGTCCAAACTTCCCTCTTTAGGTGGTTATTACATCTTTACATTCGTGAACATCATAAAAAGCAATGATTTTAAAAGCCCAGACGCATATTATTACAGCAATTCATTTGTTGAGGTGAGAGGAAATTAGAAGGAAGTTGCTGCACAACTACATCTAGGCCTGAGCACTGCTGAAATCAAACAAAAAGAATTCACGGTGGCTAGATAGGGCTATTTCCTACTGACTCTCTCTGGGGACTCATAGAGAATCCATTTGTTTGTTTCTCAGTTTCACTTGTATAGGTTACGTGTCCCCACCCCTTCAGCTTGTAGTTTGTCTGTGTCCTTGGATCTCAAGTGAGTCTCCAGTAAGGGAGCACGAAGGTGGTCTTGAGTTTTAATCAGTTCTTCTAACCCTGTGTCTTTTGATAGGAGCACTCAAAGCCTGTACTTCTATTCTGATATTTGAGAGCTGAGCTCTTACTGCACTTTGAAATTTTTTTTGTTCTCATTAATATACAATCACATGCAGAATATTATGTTTTCCAGTCTAACACCTTCAGAAAGTCCCCCCCAAATCCCAGTTACAGTCGCTGTCCATCAGCATGTAGTAAGATGCTGTACAATCACTACATGTCTTCTCTGTGTTGTACAGCCCTACCCATGACCCCCACCCTAAACATTATACATTCTAATCCTAATGCCCCTATTCTTTCTCTCCACCCTTATTACTCCCTTCAAACAAACCCTACAAAGTCCCTTTCTCTTTGGTAACTGTTAGTCCACTCTCGGGTTCTGTGAGTCTGCTGCTGTCTTTTCCTTCCATTTTACTTTGTTATCATACTCCACACATGAGTGAAATCATTTGGTACATGTATTTCTCCGCCTGGCCTATTTGACTGAGCATAATACCCTCTAGCTCCATCCACGTTATTGCAAATGATAGGATTTGTTTTCTTCTTATGGCTGCTTACTGCACTTTTTAAACGTTATTTCATTCTTCTTTTTTGTTTGTAGTTTCACTATGTGCTTTCACCATTGCTCTCATGGCTACGAGCAGTAGCTTTGTGTTAATCGATATGAACCTATATCTATCTATCTGTCTGTCTATCTATTTATCAATCAATCAATTAATCATCTTTTTGTCTGCACATCTGTACTTATGTACAGAACAGTTAACCATATGTCCTATATCACTTTCCTACACTATGCTTCCAAAAATCCTGCAAATTATCTAGGCTGTAGAGAGAGCACTGGGTTCACCGAGACACTTGCAGGTCGAGTCGGCCTCGTGTACATACAAAACCAGGAAATGGTTTTGCTGGGACTTGAACCCGTGTCTCTATCCTCTGTCCTCTTTCATCTCCTTCTAACTTGCTGTCTGTATTTAGCCACATTTTTGACCAAGTGCTCCCTGAAGACGGCAAGCATCATTCCTCTGGGCCTGTTGTCGACAGAAAAGTAAACATGTTGCTTTGTTCACCGCCATGTTTGAAGGACATCAGCGTGATCACCGCCGATAGGACGGAGGGTCAAATAAAAAGGTACACCAATTTCTAGAAAGGAGCAGTTGGGAGCTAAGAGTGCATTGTGGAGTGACGTGTTTATTTGAGTGTCCAAACTTCCGTCTTTAGGTGGTTATTAGATCTTCACATTCATGAACATCATAAAACCCACTGATTTCAAAGGCCCAGATGCTTTTTATTTCAGCAACTCAGTTGTTGAAGTGAGAGAAAATGAGAAGTATATTGCTGCACCACTAAATCAATGGCTGGGAACTGCTGAAACCAAACAAAAAGAATTCACAGTGGCCAGGTAGGGCTACTTTCTGCTGACTGTCTCTGGGGACTCAAACAGAATCCATTTGTTTGATTGTTTTTCATTTTCACTCGTGTAGGGTACATGTCCACACATCTTCGGCTTGCAGTTTGTCTGTGTCCTTGGATCTCAAGTGAGTCTACTGTAAGTGAGCACGTAGGTGTCTTGAATTTCATCCCTTCTTTTAACCCTGTGTCTTTTGTTTGCAGCACTCAGTGCCTGACCTTTTATTCTGATGATACAGAGCTGTGCACTTATTGCACTTAAAGAATTTTTTTTATGATTAATCTTCAATCACGTGAAGGACATTATGTTTACTAAGGTCCCCCCTTCACCAAATCCCCCCGAGAAACCTCTTCAGTCGCTGTCTATCAGCGTAGTTGGATGCTGTAGACCCCTTCACCATGTCCCCCCCACAGTCCGCGTTACAGTCGCTGTCCATCAGTGAGTTGTAAGATGCTATATGATCTCTACTAGTCTTCTCTGTGTTGTACAGTACTCCCCATGCACACCCGACCCCACGCATTATACATGCTAATCCTAATGCCCCCATTCTTTCTTCCCACACTTATACCTCCCTTCAGACACACCCTGCCCAGTCCTTTTCCTTTTCGTAACTTTAGTCAACTCTCGGGTTCTGTGAGTCTGCTGCTGTTTTTCTCCTTCAGTTTTTCTTTGTTGTTATACTCCACACATGAGTGAAATCACTTGGTACTTGTCTTTCTCCGCCTGGCCTATTACTTTGAACATACTGCCGTCTACCTCCATCCACATCACTGCAAATGATAGTATTTGTTTTCTTCTTAAGGCTGCTTACTGCACTTTTTAAACTGGATATCATTCTTCCTTTCTGTTTGTAGTTTAGCTCTGTTATTCACCATTCAACATCTGGTTATGAACAATAGCTTTGTGTCAATCGATATGTATCTGTATCTATCTATCTAATGGTCTGTCTGTCTATGTATGTATGTATGTATGTATGTATGTATGTATGTATCTATGAATCTATCCATTTATCTATCTATCTATCTATCTATCTATCTATCTATCTATCTATCTATCTATCTATCTATCTATCTTCCTATCATCTATCTATGATGTCTATCATCTATCAATCTATGTACCTATCTATCTATCTTTCATCTGTCGTCTGTCTACCTATCTATCTATGAATCAATCATCTTTTTCTCAGCCCATCTATCCTTATGTACAGAACAGTTAACAACATAGCCTATGTCTCTTCCATACATTATGCTTCCAGAAACGTTGCAAGGTAACTAAGCCATAAGGAGAGCACTGTGTTCACCAATACACTTTCAGGTAGACTCAGCCGCGTGTGCTTACAAAACCAGTAAATGGAGGTGAAAGGACTTGAACCGTATCTCTGTCCTCTGTCCTCTGTCCTCTTATAATTCCTGCTCGCTTATTGACTTTATTTAGCCACATTCAGTGAGTAAGTGATCCCTGAAGACCACAAGTATCCTTCCTCTGGGCTTGTTGTCTACAGAAAAGTGTACTTGGTTCTTTGCACACCACCATGTTTGTGGGACATCGGCGTGATCACTGCTGATAGGTGGAGGGACAAATATAAAGGAACACATGTTTCTGGACAGGAGCAGCTGGGAACAAAGAGTGTGTTGTGGAGTGAAGTGTTTATTTGAGGGTCCAAACTTCCCTCTTTAGGTGGTTATTACATCTTTACATTCGTGAACATCATAAAAAGCAATGATTTTAAAAGCCCAGACGCATATTATTACAGCAATTCATTTGTTGAGGTGAGAGGAAATTAGAAGGAAGTTGCTGCACAACTACATCTAGGCCTGAGCACTGCTGAAATCAAACAAAAAGAATTCACGGTGGCTAGATAGGGCTATTTCCTACTGACTCTCTCTGGGGACTCATAGAGAATCCATTTGTTTGTTTCTCAGTTTCACTTGTATAGGTTACGTGTCCCCACCCCTTCAGCTTGTAGTTTGTCTGTGTCCTTGGATCTCAAGTGAGTCTCCAGTAAGGGAGCACGAAGGTGGTCTTGAGTTTTAATCAGTTCTTCTAACCCTGTGTCTTTTGATAGGAGCACTCAAAGCCTGTACTTCTATTCTGATATTTGAGAGCTGAGCTCTTACTGCACTTTGAAATTTTTTTTGTTCTCATTAATATACAATCACATGCAGAATATTATGTTTTCCAGTCTAACACCTTCAGAAAGTCCCCCCCAAATCCCAGTTACAGTCGCTGTCCATCAGCATGTAGTAAGATGCTGTACAATCACTACATGTCTTCTCTGTGTTGTACAGCCCTACCCATGACCCCCACCCTAAACATTATACATTCTAATCCTAATGCCCCTATTCTTTCTCTCCACCCTTATTACTCCCTTCAAACAAACCCTACAAAGTCCCTTTCTCTTTGGTAACTGTTAGTCCACTCTCGGGTTCTGTGAGTCTGCTGCTGTCTTTTCCTTCCATTTTACTTTGTTATCATACTCCACACATGAGTGAAATCATTTGGTACATGTATTTCTCCGCCTGGCCTATTTGACTGAGCATAATACCCTCTAGCTCCATCCACGTTATTGCAAATGATAGGATTTGTTTTCTTCTTATGGCTGCTTACTGCACTTTTTAAACGTTATTTCATTCTTCTTTTTTGTTTGTAGTTTCGCTATGTGCTTTCACCATTGCTCTCATGGCTACGAGCAGTAGCTTTGTGTTAATCGATATGTACCTATGTCTATCTATCTGTCTGTCTATCTATTTATCAATCAATCAATTAATCATCTTTTTGTCTGCACATCTGTACTTATGTACAGAACAGTTAACCATATGTCCTATATCACTTTCCTACACTATGCTTCCAAAAATCCTGCAAATTATCTAGGCTGTAGAGAGAGCACTGGGTTCACCGAGACACTTGCAGGTCGAGTCGGCCTCGTGTACATACAAAACCAGGAAATGGTTTTGCTGGGACTTGAACCCGTGTCTCTATCCTCTGTCCTCTTTCATCTCCTTCTAACTTGCTGTCTGTATTAAGCCACATTCTTTGACCAAGTGCTCCCTGAAGACCGCAAGTATCATTCCTCTGGGCCTGTTGTCGACAGAAAAGTAAACATGTTGCTTTGTTCACCGCCATGTTTGAAGGACATCAGCGTGATCACCGCCGATAGGACGGAGGGTCAAATAAAAAGGTACACCAATTTCTAGAAAGGAGCAGTTGGGAGCTAAGAGTGCATTGTGGAGTGACGTGTTTATTTGAGTGTCCAAACTTCCGTCTTTAGGTGGTTATTAGATCTTCACATTCGTGAACATCATAAAACCCACTGATTTCAAAGGCCCAGATGCTTTTTATTTCAGCAACTCAGTTGTTGAAGTGAGAGAAAATGAGAAGTATATTGCTGCACCACTAAATCAATGGCTGGGAACTGCTGAAACCAAACAAAAAGAATTCACAGTGGCCAGGTAGGGCTACTTTCTGCTGACTGTCTCTGGGGACTCAAACAGAATCCATTTGTTTGATTGTTTTTCATTTTCACTCGTGTAGGGTACATGTCCACACATCTTCGGCTTGCAGTTTGTCTGTGTCCTTGGATCTCAAGTGAGTCTACTGTAAGTGAGCACGTAGGTGTCTTGAGTTTCATCCCTTCTTTTAACCCTGTGTCTTTTGTTTGCAGCACTCAGTGCCTGACCTTTTATTCTGATGATACAGAGCTGTGCACTTATTGCACTTAAAGAATTTTTTTTATGATTAATCTTCAATCACGTGAAGGACATTATGTTTACTAAGGTCCCCCTTCACCAAATCCCCCCGAGAAACCTCTTCAGTCGCTGTCTATCAGCGTAGTTGGATGCTGTAGACCCCTTCACCATGTCCCCCCCACAGACCACGTTACAGTCGCTGTCCATCAGTGAGTTGTAAGATGCTATATGATCTCTACTAGTCTTCTCTGTGTTGTACAGTACTCCCCATGCACACCCGACCCCACGCATTATACATGCTAATCCTAATGCCCCCATTCTTTCTTCCCACACTTATACCTCCCTTCAGACACACCCTGCCCAGTCCTTTTCCTTTTCGTAACTTTAGTCAACTCTCGGGTTCTGTGAGTCTGCTGCTGTTTTTCTCCTTCAGTTTTTCTTTGTTGTTATACTCCACACATGAGTGAAATCACTTGGTACTTGTCTTTCTCCGCCTGGCCTATTACTTTGAACATACTGCCGTCTACCTCCATCCACATCACTGCAAATGATAGTATTTGTTTTCTTCTTAAGGCTGCTTACTGCACTTTTTAAACTGGATATCATTCTTCCTTTCTGTTTGTAGTTTAGCTATGTTATTCACCATTCAACATCTGGTTATGAACAATAGCTTTGTGTCAATCGATATGTAGCTGTATCTATCTATCTAATGGTCTGTCTGTCTATGTATGTATGTATGTATGTATGTATGTATCTATGTATCTGTGAATCTATCCATTTATCTATCTATCTATCTATCTATCTATCTATCTATCTATCTATCTTCCTATCATCTATCTATGATGTCTATCATCTATCAATCTATGTACCTATCTATCTTTCATCTGTCGTCTGTCTACCTATCTATCTATGAATCAATCATCTTTTTGTCAGCCCATCTATCCTTATGTACAGAACAGTTAACAACATAGCCTATGTCTCTTCCATACATTATGCTTCCAGAAACGTTGCAAGGTAACTAAGCCATAAGGAGAGCACTGTGTTCACCAATACACTTTCAGGTAGACTCAGCCGCGTGTGCTTACAAAACCAGTAAATGGAGGTGAAAGGACTTGAACCGTATCTCTGTCCTCTGTCCTCTGTCCTCTTATAATTCCTGCTCGCTTATTGACTTTATTTAGCCACATTCAGTGAGTAAGTGATCCCTGAAGACCACAAGTATCCTTCCTCTGGGCTTGTTGTCTACAGAAAAGTGTACTTGGTTCTTTGCACACCACCATGTTTGTGGGACATCGGCGTGATCACTGCTGATAGGTGGAGGGACAAATATAAAGGAACACATGTTTCTGGACAGGAGCAGCTGGGAACAAAGAGTGTGTTGTGGAGTGAAGTGTTTATTTGAGGGTCCAAACTTCCCTCTTTAGGTGGTTATTACATCTTTACATTCGTGAACATCATAAAAAGCAATGATTTTAAAAGCCCAGACGCATATTATTACAGCAATTCATTTGTTGAGGTGAGAGGAAATTAGAAGGAAGTTGCTGCACAACTACATCTAGGCCTGAGCACTGCTGAAATCAAACAAAAAGAATTCACGGTGGCTAGATAGGGCTATTTCCTACTGACTCTCTCTGGGGACTCATAGAGAATCCATTTGTTTGTTTCTCAGTTTCACTTGTATAGGTTACGTGTCCCCACCCCTTCAGCTTGTAGTTTGTCTGTGTCCTTGGATCTCAAGTGAGTCTCCAGTAAGGGAGCACGAAGGTGGTCTTGAGTTTTAATCAGTTCTTCTAACCCTGTGTCTTTTGATAGGAGCACTCAAAGCCTGTACTTCTATTCTGATATTTGAGAGCTGAGCTCTTACTGCACTTTGAAATTTTTTTTGTTCTCATTAATATACAATCACATGCAGAATATTATGTTTTCCAGTCTAACACCTTCAGAAAGTCCCCCCCAAATCCCAGTTACAGTCGCTGTCCATCAGCATGTAGTAAGATGCTGTACAATCACTACATGTCTTCTCTGTGTTGTACAGCCCTACCCATGACCCCCACCCTAAACATTATACATTCTAATCCTAATGCCCCTATTCTTTCTCTCCACCCTTATTACTCCCTTCAAACAAACCCTACAAAGTCCCTTTCTCTTTGGTAACTGTTAGTCCACTCTCGGGTTCTGTGAGTCTGCTGCTGTCTTTTCCTTCCATTTTACTTTGTTATCATACTCCACACATGAGTGAAATCATTTGGTACATGTATTTCTCCGCCTGGCCTATTTGACTGAGCATAATACCCTCTAGCTCCATCCACGTTATTGCAAATGATAGGATTTGTTTTCTTCTTATGGCTGCTTACTGCACTTTTTAAACGTTATTTCATTCTTCTTTTTTGTTTGTAGTTTCGCTATGTGCTTTCACCATTGCTCTCATGGCTACGAGCAGTAGCTTTGTGTTAATCGATATGTACCTATGTCTATCTATCTGTCTGTCTATCTATTTATCAATCAATCAATTAATCATCTTTTTGTCTGCACATCTGTACTTATGTACAGAACAGTTAACCATATGTCCTATATCACTTTCCTACACTATGCTTCCAAAAATCCTGCAAATTATCTAGGCTGTAGAGAGAGCACTGGGTTCACCGAGACACTTGCAGGTCGAGTCGGCCTCGTGTACATACAAAACCAGGAAATGGTTTTGCTGGGACTTGAACCCGTGTCTCTATCCTCTGTCCTCTTTCATCTCCTTCTAACTTGCTGTCTGTATTAAGCCACATTCTTTGACCAAGTGCTCCCTGAAGACCGCAAGTATCATTCCTCTGGGCCTGTTGTCGACAGAAAAGTAAACATGTTGCTTTGTTCACCGCCATGTTTGAAGGACATCAGCGTGATCACCGCCGATAGGACGGAGGGTCAAATAAAAAGGTACACCAATTTCTAGAAAGGAGCAGTTGGGAGCTAAGAGTGCATTGTGGAGTGACGTGTTTATTTGAGTGTCCAAACTTCCGTCTTTAGGTGGTTATTAGATCTTCACATTCGTGAACATCATAAAACCCACTGATTTCAAAGGCCCAGATGCTTTTTATTTCAGCAACTCAGTTGTTGAAGTGAGAGAAAATGAGAAGTATATTGCTGCACCACTAAATCAATGGCTGGGAACTGCTGAAACCAAACAAAAAGAATTCACAGTGGCCAGGTAGGGCTACTTTCTGCTGACTGTCTCTGGGGACTCAAACAGAATCCATTTGTTTGATTGTTTTTCATTTTCACTCGTGTAGGGTACATGTCCACACATCTTCGGCTTGCAGTTTGTCTGTGTCCTTGGATCTCAAGTGAGTCTACTGTAAGTGAGCACGTAGGTGTCTTGAGTTTCATCCCTTCTTTTAACCCTGTGTCTTTTGTTTGCAGCACTCAGTGCCTGACCTTTTATTCTGATGATACAGAGCTGTGCACTTATTGCACTTAAAGAATTTTTTTTATGATTAATCTTCAATCACGTGAAGGACATTATGTTTACTAAGGTCCCCCTTCACCAAATCCCCCCGAGAAACCTCTTCAGTCGCTGTCTATCAGCGTAGTTGGATGCTGTAGACCCCTTCACCATGTCCCCCCCACAGACCACGTTACAGTCGCTGTCCATCAGTGAGTTGTAAGATGCTATATGATCTCTACTAGTCTTCTCTGTGTTGTACAGTACTCCCCATGCACACCCGACCCCACGCATTATACATGCTAATCCTAATGCCCCCATTCTTTCTTCCCACACTTATACCTCCCTTCAGACACACCCTGCCCAGTCCTTTTCCTTTTCGTAACTTTAGTCAACTCTCGGGTTCTGTGAGTCTGCTGCTGTTTTTCTCCTTCAGTTTTTCTTTGTTGTTATACTCCACACATGAGTGAAATCACTTGGTACTTGTCTTTCTCCGCCTGGCCTATTACTTTGAACATACTGCCGTCTACCTCCATCCACATCACTGCAAATGATAGTATTTGTTTTCTTCTTAAGGCTGCTTACTGCACTTTTTAAACTGGATATCATTCTTCCTTTCTGTTTGTAGTTTAGCTATGTTATTCACCATTCAACATCTGGTTATGAACAATAGCTTTGTGTCAATCGATATGTATCTGTATCTATCTATCTAATGGTCTGTCTGTCTATGTATGTATGTATGTATGTATGTATGTATCTATGTATCTATGAATCTATCCATTTATCTATCTATCTATCTATCTATCTATCTATCTATCTATCTATCTATCTATCTATCTATCTATCTTCCTATCATCTATCTATGATGTCTATCATCTATCAATCTATGTACCTATCTATCTTTCATCTGTCGTCTGTCTACCTATCTATCTATGAATCAATCATCTTTTTGTCAGCCCATCTATCCTTATGTACAGAACAGTTAACAACATAGCCTATGTCTCTTCCATACATTATGCTTCCAGAAACGTTGCAAGGTAACTAAGCCATAAGGAGAGCACTGTGTTCACCAATACACTTTCAGGTAGACTCAGCCGCGTGTGCTTACAAAACCAGTAAATGGAGGTGAAAGGACTTGAACCGTATCTCTGTCCTCTGTCCTCTGTCCTCTTATAATTCCTGCTCGCTTATTGACTTTATTTAGCCACATTCAGTGAGTAAGTGATCCCTGAAGACCACAAGTATCCTTCCTCTGGGCTTGTTGTCTACAGAAAAGTGTACTTGGTTCTTTGCACACCACCATGTTTGTGGGACATCGGCGTGATCACTGCTGATAGGTGGAGGGACAAATATAAAGGAACACATGTTTCTGGACAGGAGCAGCTGGGAACAAAGAGTGTGTTGTGGAGTGAAGTGTTTATTTGAGGGTCCAAACTTCCCTCTTTAGGTGGTTATTACATCTTTACATTCGTGAACATCATAAAAAGCAATGATTTTAAAAGCCCAGACGCATATTATTACAGCAATTCATTTGTTGAGGTGAGAGGAAATTAGAAGGAAGTTGCTGCACAACTACATCTAGGCCTGAGCACTGCTGAAATCAAACAAAAAGAATTCACGGTGGCTAGATAGGGCTATTTCCTACTGACTCTCTCTGGGGACTCATAGAGAATCCATTTGTTTGTTTCTCAGTTTCACTTGTATAGGTTACGTGTCCCCACCCCTTCAGCTTGTAGTTTGTCTGTGTCCTTGGATCTCAAGTGAGTCTCCAGTAAGGGAGCACGAAGGTGGTCTTGAGTTTTAATCAGTTCTTCTAACCCTGTGTCTTTTGATAGGAGCACTCAAAGCCTGTACTTCTATTCTGATATTTGAGAGCTGAGCTCTTACTGCACTTTGAAATTTTTTTTGTTCTCATTAATATACAATCACATGCAGAATATTATGTTTTCCAGTCTAACACCTTCAGAAAGTCCCCCCCAAATCCCAGTTACAGTCGCTGTCCATCAGCATGTAGTAAGATGCTGTACAATCACTACATGTCTTCTCTGTGTTGTACAGCCCTACCCATGACCCCCACCCTAAACATTATACATTCTAATCCTAATGCCCCTATTCTTTCTCTCCACCCTTATTACTCCCTTCAAACAAACCCTACAAAGTCCCTTTCTCTTTGGTAACTGTTAGTCCACTCTCGGGTTCTGTGAGTCTGCTGCTGTCTTTTCCTTCCATTTTACTTTGTTATCATACTCCACACATGAGTGAAATCATTTGGTACATGTATTTCTCCGCCTGGCCTATTTGACTGAGCATAATACCCTCTAGCTCCATCCACGTTATTGCAAATGATAGGATTTGTTTTCTTCTTATGGCTGCTTACTGCACTTTTTAAACGTTATTTCATTCTTCTTTTTTGTTTGTAGTTTCGCTATGTGCTTTCACCATTGCTCTCATGGCTACGAGCAGTAGCTTTGTGTTAATCGATATGAACCTATATCTATCTATCTGTCTGTCTATCTATTTATCAATCAATCAATTAATCATCTTTTTGTCTGCACATCTGTACTTATGTACAGAACAGTTAACCATATGTCCTATATCACTTTCCTACACTATGCTTCCAAAAATCCTGCAAATTATCTAGGCTGTAGAGAGAGCACTGGGTTCACCGAGACACTTGCAGGTCGAGTCGGCCTCGTGTACATACAAAACCAGGAAATGGTTTTGCTGGGACTTGAACCCGTGTCTCTATCCTCTGTCCTCTTTCATCTCCTTCTAACTTGCTGTCTGTATTAAGCCACATTCTTTGACCAAGTGCTCCCTGAAGACCGCAAGTATCATTCCTCTGGGCCTGTTGTCGACAGAAAAGTAAACATGTTGCTTTGTTCACCGCCATGTTTGAAGGACATCAGCGTGATCACCGCCGATAGGACGGAGGGTCAAATAAAAAGGTACACCAATTTCTAGAAAGGAGCAGTTGGGAGCTAAGAGTGCATTGTGGAGTGACGTGTTTATTTGAGTGTCCAAACTTCCGTCTTTAGGTGGTTATTAGATCTTCACATTCGTGAACATCATAAAACCCACTGATTTCAAAGGCCCAGATGCTTTTTATTTCAGCAACTCAGTTGTTGAAGTGAGAGAAAATGAGAAGTATATTGCTGCACCACTAAATCAATGGCTGGGAACTGCTGAAACCAAACAAAAAGAATTCACAGTGGCCAGGTAGGGCTACTTTCTGCTGACTGTCTCTGGGGACTCAAACAGAATCCATTTGTTTGATTGTTTTTCATTTTCACTCGTGTAGGGTACATGTCCACACATCTTCGGCTTGCAGTTTGTCTGTGTCCTTGGATCTCAAGTGAGTCTACTGTAAGTGAGCACGTAGGTGTCTTGAGTTTCATCCCTTCTTTTAACCCTGTGTCTTTTGTTTGCAGCACGCAGTGCCTGACCTTTTATTCTGATGATACAGAGCTGTGCACTTATTGCACTTAAAGAATTTTTTTTATGATTAATCTTCAATCACGTGAAGGACATTATGTTTACTAAGGTCCCCCTTCACCAAATCCCCCCGAGAAACCTCTTCAGTCGCTGTCTATCAGCGTAGTTGGATGCTGTAGACCCCTTCACCATGTCCCCCCCACAGACCACGTTACAGTCGCTGTCCATCAGTGAGTTGTAAGATGCTATATGATCTCTACTAGTCTTCTCTGTGTTGTACAGTACTCCCCATGCACACCCGACCCCACGCATTATACATGCTAATCCTAATGCCCCCATTCTTTCTTCCCACACTTATACCTCCCTTCAGACACACCCTGCCCAGTCCTTTTCCTTTTCGTAACTTTAGTCAACTCTCGGGTTCTGTGAGTCTGCTGCTGTTTTTCTCCTTCAGTTTTTCTTTGTTGTTATACTCCACACATGAGTGAAATCACTTGGTACTTGTCTTTCTCCGCCTGGCCTATTACTTTGAACATACTGCCGTCTACCTCCATCCACATCACTGCAAATGATAGTATTTGTTTTCTTCTTAAGGCTGCTTACTGCAATTTTTAAACTGGATATCATTCTTCCTTTCTGTTTGTAGTTTAGCTCTGTTATTCACCATTCAACATCTGGTTATGAACAATAGCTTTGTGTCAATCGATATGTATCTGTATCTATCTATCTAATGGTCTGTCTGTCTATGTATGTATGTATGTATGTATGTATGTATCTATGTATCTATGAATCTCTCCATTTATCTATCTATCTATCTATCTATCTATCTATCTATCTATCTATCTATCTATCTTCCTATCATCTATCTATGATGTCTATCATCTATCAATCTATGTACCTATCTATCTTTCATCTGTCGTCTGTCTACCTATCTATCTATGAATCAATCATCTTTTTGTCAGCCCATCTATCCTTATGTACAGAACAGTTAACAACATAGCCTATGTCTCTTCCATACATTATGCTTCCAGAAACGTTGCAAGGTAACTAAGCCATAAGGAGAGCACTGTGTTCACCAATACACTTTCAGGTAGACTCAGCCGCGTGTGCTTACAAAACCAGTAAATGGAGGTGAAAGGACTTGAACCGTATCTCTGTCCTCTGTCCTCTGTCCTCTTATAATTCCTGCTCGCTTATTGACTTTATTTAGCCACATTCAGTGAGTAAGTGATCCCTGAAGACCACAAGTATCCTTCCTCTGGGCTTGTTGTCTACAGAAAAGTGTACTTGGTTCTTTGCACACCACCATGTTTGTGGGACATCGGCGTGATCACTGCTGATAGGTGGAGGGACAAATATAAAGGAACACATGTTTCTGGACAGGAGCAGCTGGGAACAAAGAGTGTGTTGTGGAGTGAAGTGTTTATTTGAGGGTCCAAACTTCCCTCTTTAGGTGGTTATTACATCTTTACATTCGTGAACATCATAAAAAGCAATGATTTTAAAAGCCCAGACGCATATTATTACAGCAATTCATTTGTTGAGGTGAGAGGAAATTAGAAGGAAGTTGCTGCACAACTACATCTAGGCCTGAGCACTGCTGAAATCAAACAAAAAGAATTCACGGTGGCTAGATAGGGCTATTTCCTACTGACTCTCTCTGGGGACTCATAGAGAATCCATTTGTTTGTTTCTCAGTTTCACTTGTATAGGTTACGTGTCCCCACCCCTTCAGCTTGTAGTTTGTCTGTGTCCTTGGATCTCAAGTGAGTCTCCAGTAAGGGAGCACGAAGGTGGTCTTGAGTTTTAATCAGTTCTTCTAACCCTGTGTCTTTTGATAGGAGCACTCAAAGCCTGTACTTCTATTCTGATATTTGAGAGCTGAGCTCTTACTGCACTTTGAAATTTTTTTTGTTCTCATTAATATACAATCACATGCAGAATATTATGTTTTCCAGTCTAACACCTTCAGAAAGTCCCCCCCAAATCCCAGTTACAGTCGCTGTCCATCAGCATGTACTAAGATGCTGTACAATCACTACATGTCTTCTCTGTGTTGTACAGCCCTACCCATGACCCCCACCCTAAACATTATACATTCTAATCCTAATGCCCCTATTCTTTCTCTCCACCCTTATTACTCCCTTCAAACAAACCCTACAAAGTCCCTTTCTCTTTGGTAACTGTTAGTCCACTCTCGGGTTCTGTGAGTCTGCTGCTGTCTTTTCCTTCCATTTTACTTTGTTATCATACTCCACACATGAGTGAAATCATTTGGTACATGTATTTCTCCGCCTGGCCTATTTGACTGAGCATAATACCCTCTAGCTCCATCCACGTTATTGCAAATGATAGGATTTGTTTTCTTCTTATGGCTGCTTACTGCACTTTTTAAACGTTATTTCATTCTTCTTTTTTGTTTGTAGTTTCGCTATGTGCTTTCACCATTGCTCTCATGGCTACGAGCAGTAGCTTTGTGTTAATCGATATGAACCTATATCTATCTATCTGTCTGTCTATCTATTTATCAATCAATCAATTAATCATCTTTTTGTCTGCACATCTGTACTTATGTACAGAACAGTTAACCATATGTCCTATATCACTTTCCTACACTATGCTTCCAAAAATCCTGCAAATTATCTAGGCTGTAGAGAGAGCACTGGGTTCACCGAGACACTTGCAGGTCGAGTCGGCCTCGTGTACATACAAAACCAGGAAATGGTTTTGCTGGGACTTGAACCCGTGTCTCTATCCTCTGTCCTCTTTCATCTCCTTCTAACTTGCTGTCTGTATTTAGCCACATTCTTTGACCAAGTGCTCCCTGAAGACGGCAAGCATCATTCCTCTGGGCCTGTTGTCGACAGAAAAGTAAACATGTTGCTTTGTTCACCGCCATGTTTGAAGGACATCAGCGTGATCACCGCCGATAGGACGGAGGGTCAAATAAAAAGGTACACCAATTTCTAGAAAGGAGCAGTTGGGAGCTAAGAGTGCATTGTGGAGTGACGTGTTTATTTGAGTGTCCAAACTTCCGTCTTTAGGTGGTTATTAGATCTTCACATTCGTGAACATCATAAAACCCACTGATTTCAAAGGCCCAGATGCTTTTTATTTCAGCAACTCAGTTGTTGAAGTGAGAGAAAATGAGAAGTATATTGCTGCACCACTAAATCAATGGCTGGGAACTGCTGAAACCAAACAAAAAGAATTCACAGTGGCCAGGTAGGGCTACTTTCTGCTGACTGTCTCTGGGGACTCAAACAGAATCCATTTGTTTGATTGTTTTTCATTTTCACTCGTGTAGGGTACATGTCCACACATCTTCGGCTTGCAGTTTGTCTGTGTCCTTGGATCTCAAGTGAGTCTACTGTAAGTGAGCACGTAGGTGTCTTGAATTTCATCCCTTCTTTTAACCCTGTGTCTTTTGTTTGCAGCACTCAGTGCCTGACCTTTTATTCTGATGATACAGAGCTGTGCACTTATTGCACTTAAAGAATTTTTTTTATGATT
This sequence comes from Manis pentadactyla, assembly GCF_030020395.1. Lineage (NCBI taxonomy): Eukaryota > Metazoa > Chordata > Mammalia > Pholidota > Manidae > Manis > Manis pentadactyla. The sequence goes on along the minus strand of NC_080027.1, from coordinate 5,651,535 downwards.
AATCTTCAATCACGTGAAGGACATTATGTTTACTAAGGTCCCCCCTTCACCAAATCCCCCCGAGAAACCTCTTCAGTCGCTGTCTATCAGCGTAGTTGGATGCTGTAGTCCCCTTCACCATGTCCCCCCCACAGTCCGCGTTACAGTCGCTGTCCATCAGTGAGTTGTAAGATGCTATATGATCTCTACTAGTCTTCTCTGTGTTGTACAGTACTCCCCATGCACACCCGACCCCACGCATTATACATGCTAATCCTAATGCCCCCATTCTTTCTTCCCACACTTATACCTCCCTTCAGACACACCCTGCCCAGTCCTTTTCCTTTTCGTAACTTTAGTCAACTCTCGGGTTCTGTGAGTCTGCTGCTGTTTTTCTCCTTCAGTTTTTCTTTGTTGTTATACTCCACACATGAGTGAAATCACTTGGTACTTGTCTTTCTCCGCCTGGCCTATTACTTTGAACATACTGCCGTCTACCTCCATCCACATCACTGCAAATGATAGTATTTGTTTTCTTCTTAAGGCTGCTTACTGCACTTTTTAAACTGGATATCATTCTTCCTTTCTGTTTGTAGTTTAGCTCTGTTATTCACCATTCAACATCTGGTTATGAACAATAGCTTTGTGTCAATCGATATGTATCTGTATCTATCTATCTAATGGTCTGTCTGTCTATGTATGTATGTATGTATGTATGTATGTATCTATGTATCTATGAATCTATCCATATCTATCTATCTATCTATCTATCTATCTATCTATCTATCTATCTATCTATCTTCCTATCATCTATCTATGATGTCTATCATCTATCAATCTATGTACCTATCTATCTATCTTTCATCTGTCGTCTGTCTACCTATCTATCTATGAATCAATCATCTTTTTGTCAGCCCATCTATCCTTATGTACAGAACAGTTAACAACATAGCCTATGTCTCTTCCATACATTATGCTTCCAGAAACGTTGCAAGGTAACTAAGCCATAAGGAGAGCACTGTGTTCACCAATACACTTTCAGGTAGACTCAGCCGCGTGTGCTTACAAAACCAGTAAATGGAGGTGAAAGGACTTGAACCGTATCTCTGTCCTCTGTCCTCTGTCCTCTTATAATTCCTGCTCGCTTATTGACTTTATTTAGCCACATTCAGTGAGTAAGTGATCCCTGAAGACCACAAGTATCCTTCCTCTGGGCTTGTTGTCTACAGAAAAGTGTACTTGGTTCTTTGCACACCACCATGTTTGTGGGACATCGGCGTGATCACTGCTGATAGGTGGAGGGACAAATATAAAGGAACACATGTTTCTGGACAGGAGCAGCTGGGAACAAAGAGTGTGTTGTGGAGTGAAGTGTTTATTTGAGGGTCCAAACTTCCCTCTTTAGGTGGTTATTACATCTTTACATTCGTGAACATCATAAAAAGCAATGATTTTAAAAGCCCAGACGCATATTATTACAGCAATTCATTTGTTGAGGTGAGAGGAAATTAGAAGGAAGTTGCTGCACAACTACATCTAGGCCTGAGCACTGCTGAAATCAAACAAAAAGAATTCACGGTGGCTAGATAGGGCTATTTCCTACTGACTCTCTCTGGGGACTCATAGAGAATCCATTTGTTTGTTTCTCAGTTTCACTTGTATAGGTTACGTGTCCCCACCCCTTCAGCTTGTAGTTTGTCTGTGTCCTTGGATCTCAAGTGAGTCTCCAGTAAGGGAGCACGAAGGTGGTCTTGAGTTTTAATCAGTTCTTCTAACCCTGTGTCTTTTGATAGGAGCACTCAAAGCCTGTACTTCTATTCTGATATTTGAGAGCTGAGCTCTTACTGCACTTTGAAATTTTTTTTGTTCTCATTAATATACAATCACATGCAGAATATTATGTTTTCCAGTCTAACACCTTCAGAAAGTCCCCCCCAAATCCCAGTTACAGTCGCTGTCCATCAGCATGTACTAAGATGCTGTACAATCACTACATGTCTTCTCTGTGTTGTACAGCCCTACCCATGACCCCCACCCTAAACATTATACATTCTAATCCTAATGCCCCTATTCTTTCTCTCCACCCTTATTACTCCCTTCAAACAAACCCTACAAAGTCCCTTTCTCTTTGGTAACTGTTAGTCCACTCTCGGGTTCTGTGAGTCTGCTGCTGTCTTTTCCTTCCATTTTACTTTGTTATCATACTCCACACATGAGTGAAATCATTTGGTACATGTATTTCTCCGCCTGGCCTATTTGACTGAGCATAATACCCTCTAGCTCCATCCACGTTATTGCAAATGATAGGATTTGTTTTCTTCTTATGGCTGCTTACTGCACTTTTTAAACGTTATTTCATTCTTCTTTTTTGTTTGTAGTTTCGCTATGTGCTTTCACCATTGCTCTCATGGCTACGAGCAGTAGCTTTGTGTTAATCGATATGTACCTATGTCTATCTATCTGTCTGTCTATCTATTTATCAATCAATCAATTAATCATCTTTTTGTCTGCACATCTGTACTTATGTACAGAACAGTTAACCATATGTCCTATATCACTTTCCTACACTATGCTTCCAAAAATCCTGCAAATTATCTAGGCTGTAGAGAGAGCACTGGGTTCACCGAGACACTTGCAGGTCGAGTCGGCCTCGTGTACATACAAAACCAGGAAATGGTTTTGCTGGGACTTGAACCCGTGTCTCTATCCTCTGTCCTCTTTCATCTCCTTCTAACTTGCTGTCTGTATTTAGCCACATTCTTTGACCAAGTGCTCCCTGAAGACCGCAAGTATCATTCCTCTGGGCCTGTTGTCGACAGAAAAGTAAACATGTTGCTTTGTTCACCGCCATGTTTGAAGGACATCAGCGTGATCACCGCCGATAGGACGGAGGGTCAAATAAAAAGGTACACCAATTTCTAGAAAGGAGCAGTTGGGAGCTAAGAGTGCATTGTGGAGTGACGTGTTTATTTGAGTGTCCAAACTTCCGTCTTTAGGTGGTTATTAGATCTTCACATTCGTGAACATCATAAAACCCACTGATTTCAAAGGCCCAGATGCTTTTTATTTCAGCAACTCAGTTGTTGAAGTGAGAGAAAATGAGAAGTATATTGCTGCACCACTAAATCAATGGCTGGGAACTGCTGAAACCAAACAAAAAGAATTCACAGTGGCCAGGTAGGGCTACTTTCTGCTGACTGACTCTGGGGACTCAAACAGAATCCATTTGTTTGATTGTTTTTCATTTTCACTCGTGTAGGTTACATGTCCACACATCTTCGGCTTGCAGTTTGTCTGTGTCCTTGGATCTCAAGTGAGTCTACTGTAAGTGAGCACGTAGGTGTCTTGAGTTTCATCCCTTCTTTTAACCCTGTGTCTTTTGTTTGCAGCACTCAGTGCCTGACCTTTTATTCTGATGATACAGAGCTGTGCACTTATTGCACTTAAAGAATTTTTTTATGATTAATCTTCAATCACGTGAAGGACATTATGTTTACTAAGATCCCCCCTTCACCAAATCCCCCCGAGAAACCTCTTCAGTCGCTGTCTATCAGCGTAGTTGGATGCTGTAGACCCCTTCACCATGTCCCCCCCACAGACCGCGTTACAGTCGCTGTCCATCAGTGAGTTGTAAGATGCTATATGATCTCTACTAGTCTTCTCTGTGTTGTACAGTACTCCCCATGCACACCCGACCCCACGCATTATACATGCTAATCCTAACGCCCCCATTCTTTCTTCCCACACTTATACCTCCCTTCAGACACACCCTGCCCAGTCCTTTTCCTTTTCGTAACTTTAGTCAACTCTCGGGTTCTGTGAGTCTGCTGCTGTTTTTCTCCTTCAGTTTTTCTTTGTTGTTATACTCCACACATGAGTGAAATCACTTGGTACTTGTCTTTCTCCGCCTGGCCTATTACTTTGAACATACTGCCGTCTACCTCCATCCACATCACTGCAAATGATAGTATTTGTTTTCTTCTTAAGGCTGCTTACTGCACTTTTTAAACTGGATATCATTCTTCCTTTCTGTTTGTAGTTTAGCTCTGTTATTCACCATTCAACATCTGGTTATGAACAATAGCTTTGTGTCAATCGATATGTATCTGTATCTATCTATCTAATGGTCTGTCTGTCTATGTATGTATGTATGTATGTATGTATGTATCTATGTATCTATGAATCTATCCATTTACCTATCTATCTATCTATCTATCTATCTATCTATCTATCTATCTATCTATCTATCTATCTATCTATCTATCTATCTATCTTCCTATCATCTATCTATGATGTCTATCATCTGTCAATCTATGTACCTATCTATCTATCTTTCATCTGTCGTCTGTCTACCTATCTATCTATGAATCAATCAGCTTTTTGTCAGCCCATCTATCCTTATGTACAGAACAGTTAACAACATAGCCTATGTCTCTTCCATACATTATGCTTCCAGAAACGTTGCAAGGTAACTAAGCCATAAGGAGAGCACTGTGTTCACCAATACACTTTCAGGTAGACTCAGCCGCGTGTGCTTACAAAACCAGTAAATGGAGGTGAAAGGACTTGAACCGTATCTCTGTCCTCTGTCCTCTGTCCTCTTATAATTCCTGCTCGCTTATTGACTTTATTTAGCCACATTCAGTGAGTAAGTGATCCCTGAAGACCACAAGTATCCTTCCTCTGGGCTTGTTGTCTACAGAAAAGTGTACTTGGTTCTTTGCACACCACCATGTTTGTGGGACATCGGCGTGATCACTGCTGATAGGTGGAGGGACAAATATAAAGGAACACATGTTTCTGGACAGGAGCAGCTGGGAACAAAGAGTGTGTTGTGGAGTGAAGTGTTTATTTGAGGGTCCAAACTTCCCTCTTTAGGTGGTTATTACATCTTTACATTCGTGAACATCATAAAAAGCAATGATTTTAAAAGCCCAGACGCATATTATTACAGCAATTCATTTGTTGAGGTGAGAGGAAATTAGAAGGAAGTTGCTGCACAACTACATCTAGGCCTGAGCACTGCTGAAATCAAACAAAAAGAATTCACGGTGGCTAGATAGGGCTATTTCCTACTGACTCTCTCTGGGGACTCATAGAGAATCCATTTGTTTGTTTCTCAGTTTCACTTGTATAGGTTACGTGTCCCCACCCCTTCAGCTTGTAGTTTGTCTGTGTCCTTGGATCTCAAGTGAGTCTCCAGTAAGGGAGCACGAAGGTGGTCTTGAGTTTTAATCAGTTCTTCTAACCCTGTGTCTTTTGATAGGAGCACTCAAAGCCTGTACTTCTATTCTGATATTTGAGAGCTGAGCTCTTACTGCACTTTGAAATTTTTTTTGTTCTCATTAATATACAATCACATGCAGAATATTATGTTTTCCAGTCTAACACCTTCAGAAAGTCCCCCCCAAATCCCAGTTACAGTCGCTGTCCATCAGCATGTACTAAGATGCTGTACAATCACTACATGTCTTCTCTGTGTTGTACAGCCCTACCCATGACCCCCACCCTAAACATTATACATTCTAATCCTAATGCCCCTATTCTTTCTCTCCACCCTTATTACTCCCTTCAAACAAACCCTACAAAGTCCCTTTCTCTTTGGTAACTGTTAGTCCACTCTCGGGTTCTGTGAGTCTGCTGCTGTCTTTTCCTTCCATTTTACTTTGTTATCATACTCCACACATGAGTGAAATCATTTGGTACATGTATTTCTCCGCCTGGCCTATTTGACTGAGCATAATACCCTCTAGCTCCATCCACGTTATTGCAAATGATAGGATTTGTTTTCTTCTTATGGCTGCTTACTGCACTTTTTAAACGTTATTTCATTCTTCTTTTTTGTTTGTAGTTTCGCTATGTGCTTTCACCATTGCTCTCATGGCTACGAGCAGTAGCTTTGTGTTAATCGATATGAACCTATATCTATCTATCTGTCTGTCTATCTATTTATCAATCAATCAATTAATCATCTTTTTGTCTGCACATCTGTACTTATGTACAGAACAGTTAACCATATGTCCTATATCACTTTCCTACACTATGCTTCCAAAAATCCTGCAAATTATCTAGGCTGTAGAGAGAGCACTGGGTTCACCGAGACACTTGCAGGTCGAGTCGGCCTCGTGTACATACAAAACCAGGAAATGGTTTTGCTGGGACTTGAACCCGTGTCTCTATCCTCTGTCCTCTTTCATCTCCTTCTAACTTGCTGTCTGTATTAAGCCACATTCTTTGACCAAGTGCTCCCTGAAGACCGCAAGTATCATTCCTCTGGGCCTGTTGTCGACAGAAAAGTAAACATGTTGCTTTGTTCACCGCCATGTTTGAAGGACATCAGCGTGATCACCGCCGATAGGACGGAGGGTCAAATAAAAAGGTACACCAATTTCTAGAAAGGAGCAGTTGGGAGCTAAGAGTGCATTGTGGAGTGACGTGTTTATTTGAGTGTCCAAACTTCCGTCTTTAGGTGGTTATTAGATCTTCACATTCGTGAACATCATAAAACCCACTGATTTCAAAGGCCCAGATGCTTTTTATTTCAGCAACTCAGTTGTTGAAGTGAGAGAAAATGAGAAGTATATTGCTGCACCACTAAATCAATGGCTGGGAACTGCTGAAACCAAACAAAAAGAATTCACAGTGGCCAGGTAGGGCTACTTTCTGCTGACTGTCTCTGGGGACTCAAACAGAATCCATTTGTTTGATTGTTTTTCATTTTCACTCGTGTAGGGTACATGTCCACACATCTTCGGCTTGCAGTTTGTCTGTGTCCTTGGATCTCAAGTGAGTCTACTGTAAGTGAGCACGTAGGTGTCTTGAGTTTCATCCCTTCTTTTAACCCTGTGTCTTTTGTTTGCAGCACGCAGTGCCTGACCTTTTATTCTGATGATACAGAGCTGTGCACTTATTGCACTTAAAGAATTTTTTTTATGATTAATCTTCAATCACGTGAAGGACATTATGTTTACTAAGGTCCCCCTTCACCAAATCCCCCCGAGAAACCTCTTCAGTCGCTGTCTATCAGCGTAGTTGGATGCTGTAGACCCCTTCACCATGTCCCCCCCACAGACCACGTTACAGTCGCTGTCCATCAGTGAGTTGTAAGATGCTATATGATCTCTACTAGTCTTCTCTGTGTTGTACAGTACTCCCCATGCACACCCGACCCCACGCATTATACATGCTAATCCTAATGCCCCCATTCTTTCTTCCCACACTTATACCTCCCTTCAGACACACCCTGCCCAGTCCTTTTCCTTTTCGTAACTTTAGTCAACTCTCGGGTTCTGTGAGTCTGCTGCTGTTTTTCTCCTTCAGTTTTTCTTTGTTGTTATACTCCACACATGAGTGAAATCACTTGGTACTTGTCTTTCTCCGCCTGGCCTATTACTTTGAACATACTGCCGTCTACCTCCATCCACATCACTGCAAATGATAGTATTTGTTTTCTTCTTAAGGCTGCTTACTGCAATTTTTAAACTGGATATCATTCTTCCTTTCTGTTTGTAGTTTAGCTCTGTTATTCACCATTCAACATCTGGTTATGAACAATAGCTTTGTGTCAATCGATATGTATCTGTATCTATCTATCTAATGGTCTGTCTGTCTATGTATGTATGTATGTATGTATGTATGTATCTATGTATCTATGAATCTCTCCATTTATCTATCTATCTATCTATCTATCTATCTATCTATCTATCTATCTATCTATCTATCTTCCTATCATCTATCTATGATGTCTATCATCTATCAATCTATGTACCTATCTATCTTTCATCTGTCGTCTGTCTACCTATCTATCTATGAATCAATCATCTTTTTGTCAGCCCATCTATCCTTATGTACAGAACAGTTAACAACATAGCCTATGTCTCTTCCATACATTATGCTTCCAGAAACGTTGCAAGGTAACTAAGCCATAAGGAGAGCACTGTGTTCACCAATACACTTTCAGGTAGACTCAGCCGCGTGTGCTTACAAAACCAGTAAATGGAGGTGAAAGGACTTGAACCGTATCTCTGTCCTCTGTCCTCTGTCCTCTTATAATTCCTGCTCGCTTATTGACTTTATTTAGCCACATTCAGTGAGTAAGTGATCCCTGAAGACCACAAGTATCCTTCCTCTGGGCTTGTTGTCTACAGAAAAGTGTACTTGGTTCTTTGCACACCACCATGTTTGTGGGACATCGGCGTGATCACTGCTGATAGGTGGAGGGACAAATATAAAGGAACACATGTTTCTGGACAGGAGCAGCTGGGAACAAAGAGTGTGTTGTGGAGTGAAGTGTTTATTTGAGGGTCCAAACTTCCCTCTTTAGGTGGTTATTACATCTTTACATTCGTGAACATCATAAAAAGCAATGATTTTAAAAGCCCAGACGCATATTATTACAGCAATTCATTTGTTGAGGTGAGAGGAAATTAGAAGGAAGTTGCTGCACAACTACATCTAGGCCTGAGCACTGCTGAAATCAAACAAAAAGAATTCACGGTGGCTAGATAGGGCTATTTCCTACTGACTCTCTCTGGGGACTCATAGAGAATCCATTTGTTTGTTTCTCAGTTTCACTTGTATAGGTTACGTGTCCCCACCCCTTCAGCTTGTAGTTTGTCTGTGTCCTTGGATCTCAAGTGAGTCTCCAGTAAGGGAGCACGAAGGTGGTCTTGAGTTTTAATCAGTTCTTCTAACCCTGTGTCTTTTGATAGGAGCACTCAAAGCCTGTACTTCTATTCTGATATTTGAGAGCTGAGCTCTTACTGCACTTTGAAATTTTTTTTGTTCTCATTAATATACAATCACATGCAGAATATTATGTTTTCCAGTCTAACACCTTCAGAAAGTCCCCCCCAAATCCCAGTTACAGTCGCTGTCCATCAGCATGTAGTAAGATGCTGTACAATCACTACATGTCTTCTCTGTGTTGTACAGCCCTACCCATGACCCCCACCCTAAACATTATACATTCTAATCCTAATGCCCCTATTCTTTCTCTCCACCCTTATTACTCCCTTCAAACAAACCCTACAAAGTCACTTTCTCTTTGGTAACTGTTAGTCCACTCTCGGGTTCTGTGAGTCTGCTGCTGTCTTTTCCTTCCATTTTACTTTGTTATCATACTCCACACATGAGTGAAATCATTTGGTACATGTATTTCTCCGCCTGGCCTATTTGACTGAGCATAATACCCTCTAGCTCCATCCACGTTATTGCAAATGATAGGATTTGTTTTCTTCTTATGGCTGCTTACTGCACTTTTTAAACGTTATTTCATTCTTCTTTTTTGTTTGTAGTTTCGCTATGTGCTTTCACCATTGCTCTCATGGCTACGAGCAGTAGCTTTGTGTTAATCGATATGTACCTATGTCTATCTATCTGTCTGTCTATCTATTTATCAATCAATCAATTAATCATCTTTTTGTCTGCACATCTGTACTTATGTACAGAACAGTTAACCATATGTCCTATATCACTTTCCTACACTATGCTTCCAAAAATCCTGCAAATTATCTAGGCTGTAGAGAGAGCACTGGGTTCACCGAGACACTTGCAGGTCGAGTCGGCCTCGTGTACATACAAAACCAGGAAATGGTTTTGCTGGGACTTGAACCCGTGTCTCTATCCTCTGTCCTCTTTCATCTCCTTCTAACTTGCTGTCTGTATTTAGCCACATTCTTTGACCAAGTGCTCCCTGAAGACGGCAAGCATCATTCCTCTGGGCCTGTTGTCGACAGAAAAGTAAACATGTTGCTTTGTTCACCGCCATGTTTGAAGGACATCAGCGTGATCACCGCCGATAGGACGGAGGGTCAAATAAAAAGGTACACCAATTTCTAGAAAGGAGCAGTTGGGAGCTAAGAGTGCATTGTGGAGTGACGTGTTTATTTGAGTGTCCAAACTTCCGTCTTTAGGTGGTTATTAGATCTTCACATTCGTGAACATCATAAAACCCACTGATTTCAAAGGCCCAGATGCTTTTTATTTCAGCAACTCAGTTGTTGAAGTGAGAGAAAATGAGAAGTATATTGCTGCACCACTAAATCAATGGCTGGGAACTGCTGAAACCAAACAAAAAGAATTCACAGTGGCCAGGTAGGGCTACTTTCTGCTGACTGTCTCTGGGGACTCAAACAGAATCCATTTGTTTGATTGTTTTTCATTTTCACTCGTGTAGGGTACATGTCCACACATCTTCGGCTTGCAGTTTGTCTGTGTCCTTGGATCTCAAGTGAGTCTACTGTAAGTGAGCACGTAGGTGTCTTGAATTTCATCCCTTCTTTTAACCCTGTGTCTTTTGTTTGCAGCACTCAGTGCCTGACCTTTTATTCTGATGATACAGAGCTGTGCACTTATTGCACTTAAAGAATTTTTTTTATGATTAATCTTCAATCACGTGAAGGACATTATGTTTACTAAGGTCCCCCCTTCACCAAATCCCCCCGAGAAACCTCTTCAGTCGCTGTCTATCAGCGTAGTTGGATGCTGTAGTCCCCTTCACCATGTCCCCCCCACAGTCCGCGTTACAGTCGCTGTCCATCAGTGAGTTGTAAGATGCTATATGATCTCTACTAGTCTTCTCTGTGTTGTACAGTACTCCCCATGCACACCCGACCCCACGCATTATACATGCTAATCCTAATGCCCCCATTCTTTCTTCCCACACTTATACCTCCCTTCAGACACACCCTGCCCAGTCCTTTTCCTTTTCGTAACTTTAGTCAACTCTCGGGTTCTGTGAGTCTGCTGCTGTTTTTCTCCTTCAGTTTTTCTTTGTTGTTATACTCCACACATGAGTGAAATCACTTGGTACTTGTCTTTCTCCGCCTGGCCTATTACTTTGAACATACTGCCGTCTACCTCCATCCACATCACTGCAAATGATAGTATTTGTTTTCTTCTTAAGGCTGCTTACTGCACTTTTTAAACTGGATATCATTCTTCCTTTCTGTTTGTAGTTTAGCTCTGTTATTCACCATTCAACATCTGGTTATGAACAATAGCTTTGTGTCAATCGATATGTATCTGTATCTATCTATCTAATGGTCTGTCTGTCTATGTATGTATGTATGTATGTATGTATGTATCTATGTATCTATGAATCTATCCATTTATCTATCTATCTATCTATCTATCTATCTATCTATCTATCTATCTATCTATCTTCCTATCATCTATCTATGATGTCTATCATCTATCAATCTATGTACCTATCTATCTATCTTTCATCTGTCGTCTGTCTACCTATCTATCTATGAATCAATCATCTTTTTGTCAGCCCATCTATCCTTATGTACAGAACAGTTAACAACATAGCCTATGTCTCTTCCATACATTATGCTTCCAGAAACGTTGCAAGGTAACTAAGCCATAAGGAGAGCACTGTGTTCACCAATACACTTTCAGGTAGACTCAGCCGCGTGTGCTTACAAAACCAGTAAATGGAGGTGAAAGGACTTGAACCGTATCTCTGTCCTCTGTCCTCTGTCCTCTTATAATTCCTGCTCGCTTATTGACTTTATTTAGCCACATTCAGTGAGTAAGTGATCCCTGAAGACCACAAGTATCCTTCCTCTGGGCTTGTTGTCTACAGAAAAGTGTACTTGGTTCTTTGCACACCACCATGTTTGTGGGACATCGGCGTGATCACTGCTGATAGGTGGAGGGACAAATATAAAGGAACACATGTTTCTGGACAGGAGCAGCTGGGAACAAAGAGTGTGTTGTGGAGTGAAGTGTTTATTTGAGGGTCCAAACTTCCCTCTTTAGGTGGTTATTACATCTTTACATTCGTGAACATCATAAAAAGCAATGATTTTAAAAGCCCAGACGCATATTATTACAGCAATTCATTTGTTGAGGTGAGAGGAAATTAGAAGGAAGTTGCTGCACAACTACATCTAGGCCTGAGCACTGCTGAAATCAAACAAAAAGAATTCACGGTGGCTAGATAGGGCTATTTCCTACTGACTCTCTCTGGGGACTCATAGAGAATCCATTTGTTTGTTTCTCAGTTTCACTTGTATAGGTTACGTGTCCCCACCCCTTCAGCTTGTAGTTTGTCTGTGTCCTTGGATCTCAAGTGAGTCTCCAGTAAGGGAGCACGAAGGTGGTCTTGAGTTTTAATCAGTTCTTCTAACCCTGTGTCTTTTGATAGGAGCACTCAAAGCCTGTACTTCTATTCTGATATTTGAGAGCTGAGCTCTTACTGCACTTTGAAATTTTTTTTGTTCTCATTAATATACAATCACATGCAGAATATTATGTTTTCCAGTCTAACACCTTCAGAAAGTCCCCCCCAAATCCCAGTTACAGTCGCTGTCCATCAGCATGTACTAAGATGCTGTAGAATCACTACATGTCTTCTCTGTGTTGTACAGCCCTACCCATGACCCCCACCCTAAACATTATACATTCTAATCCTAATGCCCCTATTCTTTCTCTCCACCCTTATTACTCCCTTCAAACAAACCCTACAAAGTCCCTTTCTCTTTGGTAACTGTTAGTCCACTCTCGGGTTCTGTGAGTCTGCTGCTGTCTTTTCCTTCCATTTTACTTTGTTATCATACTCCACACATGAGTGAAATCATTTGGTACATGTATTTCTCCGCCTGGCCTATTTGACTGAGCATAATACCCTCTAGCTCCATCCACGTTATTGCAAATGATAGGATTTGTTTTCTTCTTATGGCTGCTTACTGCACTTTTTAAACGTTATTTCATTCTTCTTTTTTGTTTGTAGTTTCGCTATGTGCTTTCACCATTGCTCTCATGGCTACGAGCAGTAGCTTTGTGTTAATCGATATGTACCTATGTCTATCTATCTGTCTGTCTATCTATTTATCAATCAATCAATTAATCATCTTTTTGTCTGCACATCTGTACTTATGTACAGAACAGTTAACCATATGTCCTATATCACTTTCCTACACTATGCTTCCAAAAATCCTGCAAATTATCTAGGCTGTAGAGAGAGCACTGGGTTCACCGAGACACTTGCAGGTCGAGTCGGCCTCGTGTACATACAAAACCAGGAAATGGTTTTGCTGGGACTTGAACCCGTGTCTCTATCCTCTGTCCTCTTTCATCTCCTTCTAACTTGCTGTCTGTATTTAGCCACATTCTTTGACCAAGTGCTCCCTGAAGACCGCAAGTATCATTCCTCTGGGCCTGTTGTCGACAGAAAAGTAAACATGTTGCTTTGTTCACCGCCATGTTTGAAGGACATCAGCGTGATCACCGCCGATAGGACGGAGGGTCAAATAAAAAGGTACACCAATTTCTAGAAAGGAGCAGTTGGGAGCTAAGAGTGCATTGTGGAGTGACGTGTTTATTTGAGTGTCCAAACTTCCGTCTTTAGGTGGTTATTAGATCTTCACATTCGTGAACATCATAAAACCCACTGATTTCAAAGGCCCAGATGCTTTTTATTTCAGCAACTCAGTTGTTGAAGTGAGAGAAAATGAGAAGTATATTGCTGCACCACTAAATCAATGGCTGGGAACTGCTGAAACCAAACAAAAAGAATTCACAGTGGCCAGGTAGGGCTACTTTCTGCTGACTGACTCTGGGGACTCAAACAGAATCCATTTGTTTGATTGTTTTTCATTTTCACTCGTGTAGGTTACATGTCCACACATCTTCGGCTTGCAGTTTGTCTGTGTCCTTGGATCTCAAGTGAGTCTACTGTAAGTGAGCACGTAGGTGTCTTGAGTTTCATCCCTTCTTTTAACCCTGTGTCTTTTGTTTGCAGCACTCAGTGCCTGACCTTTTATTCTGATGATACAGAGCTGTGCACTTATTGCACTTAAAGAATTTTTTTATGATTAATCTTCAATCACGTGAAGGACATTATGTTTACTAAGATCCCCCCTTCACCAAATCCCCCCGAGAAACCTCTTCAGTCGCTGTCTATCAGCGTAGTTGGATGCTGTAGACCCCTTCACCATGTCCCCCCCACAGACCGCGTTACAGTCGCTGTCCATCAGTGAGTTGTAAGATGCTATATGATCTCTACTAGTCTTCTCTGTGTTGTACAGTACTCCCCATGCACACCCGACCCCACGCATTATACATGCTAATCCTAACGCCCCCATTCTTTCTTCCCACACTTATACCTCCCTTCAGACACACCCTGCCCAGTCCTTTTCCTTTTCGTAACTTTAGTCAACTCTCGGGTTCTGTGAGTCTGCTGCTGTTTTTCTCCTTCAGTTTTTCTTTGTTGTTATACTCCACACATGAGTGAAATCACTTGGTACTTGTCTTTCTCCGCCTGGCCTATTACTTTGAACATACTGCCGTCTACCTCCATCCACATCACTGCAAATGATAGTATTTGTTTTCTTCTTAAGGCTGCTTACTGCACTTTTTAAACTGGATATCATTCTTCCTTTCTGTTTGTAGTTTAGCTCTGTTATTCACCATTCAACATCTGGTTATGAACAATAGCTTTGTGTCAATCGATATGTATCTGTATCTATCTATCTAATGGTCTGTCTGTCTATGTATGTATGTATGTATGTATGTATGTATCTATGTATCTATGAATCTATCCATTTACCTATCTATCTATCTATCTATCTATCTATCTATCTATCTATCTATCTATCTATCTATCTATCTATCTTCCTATCATCTATCTATGATGTCTATCATCTGTCAATCTATGTACCTATCTATCTATCTTTCATCTGTCGTCTGTCTACCTATCTATCTATGAATCAATCAGCTTTTTGTCAGCCCATCTATCCTTATGTACAGAACAGTTAACAACATAGCCTATGTCTCTTCCATACATTATGCTTCCAGAAACGTTGCAAGGTAACTAAGCCATAAGGAGAGCACTGTGTTCACCAATACACTTTCAGGTAGACTCAGCCGCGTGTGCTTACAAAACCAGTAAATGGAGGTGAAAGGACTTGAACCGTATCTCTGTCCTCTGTCCTCTGTCCTCTTATAATTCCTGCTCGCTTATTGACTTTATTTAGCCACATTCAGTGAGTAAGTGATCCCTGAAGACCACAAGTATCCTTCCTCTGGGCTTGTTGTCTACAGAAAAGTGTACTTGGTTCTTTGCACACCACCATGTTTGTGGGACATCGGCGTGATCACTGCTGATAGGTGGAGGGACAAATATAAAGGAACACATGTTTCTGGACAGGAGCAGCTGGGAACAAAGAGTGTGTTGTGGAGTGAAGTGTTTATTTGAGGGTCCAAACTTCCCTCTTTAGGTGGTTATTACATCTTTACATTCGTGAACATCATAAAAAGCAATGATTTTAAAAGCCCAGACGCATATTATTACAGCAATTCATTTGTTGAGGTGAGAGGAAATTAGAAGGAAGTTGCTGCACAACTACATCTAGGCCTGAGCACTGCTGAAATCAAACAAAAAGAATTCACGGTGGCTAGATAGGGCTATTTCCTACTGACTCTCTCTGGGGACTCATAGAGAATCCATTTGTTTGTTTCTCAGTTTCACTTGTATAGGTTACGTGTCCCCACCCCTTCAGCTTGTAGTTTGTCTGTGTCCTTGGATCTCAAGTGAGTCTCCAGTAAGGGAGCACGAAGGTGGTCTTGAGTTTTAATCAGTTCTTCTAACCCTGTGTCTTTTGATAGGAGCACTCAAAGCCTGTACTTCTATTCTGATATTTGAGAGCTGAGCTCTTACTGCACTTTGAAATTTTTTTTGTTCTCATTAATATACAATCACATGCAGAATATTATGTTTTCCAGTCTAACACCTTCAGAAAGTCCCCCCCAAATCCCAGTTACAGTCGCTGTCCATCAGCATGTACTAAGATGCTGTACAATCACTACATGTCTTCTCTGTGTTGTACAGCCCTACCCATGACCCCCACCCTAAACATTATACATTCTAATCCTAATGCCCCTATTCTTTCTCTCCACCCTTATTACTCCCTTCAAACAAACCCTACAAAGTCCCTTTCTCTTTGGTAACTGTTAGTCCACTCTCGGGTTCTGTGAGTCTGCTGCTGTCTTTTCCTTCCATTTTACTTTGTTATCATACTCCACACATGAGTGAAATCATTTGGTACATGTATTTCTCCGCCTGGCCTATTTGACTGAGCATAATACCCTCTAGCTCCATCCACGTTATTGCAAATGATAGGATTTGTTTTCTTCTTATGGCTGCTTACTGCACTTTTTAAACGTTATTTCATTCTTCTTTTTTGTTTGTAGTTTCGCTATGTGCTTTCACCATTGCTCTCATGGCTACGAGCAGTAGCTTTGTGTTAATCGATATGAACCTATATCTATCTATCTGTCTGTCTATCTATTTATCAATCAATCAATTAATCATCTTTTTGTCTGCACATCTGTACTTATGTACAGAACAGTTAACCATATGTCCTATATCACTTTCCTACACTATGCTTCCAAAAATCCTGCAAATTATCTAGGCTGTAGAGAGAGCACTGGGTTCACCGAGACACTTGCAGGTCGAGTCGGCCTCGTGTACATACAAAACCAGGAAATGGTTTTGCTGGGACTTGAACCCGTGTCTCTATCCTCTGTCCTCTTTCATCTCCTTCTAACTTGCTGTCTGTATTAAGCCACATTCTTTGACCAAGTGCTCCCTGAAGACCGCAAGTATCATTCCTCTGGGCCTGTTGTCGACAGAAAAGTAAACATGTTGCTTTGTTCACCGCCATGTTTGAAGGACATCAGCGTGATCACCGCCGATAGGACGGAGGGTCAAATAAAAAGGTACACCAATTTCTAGAAAGGAGCAGTTGGGAGCTAAGAGTGCATTGTGGAGTGACGTGTTTATTTGAGTGTCCAAACTTCCGTCTTTAGGTGGTTATTAGATCTTCACATTCGTGAACATCATAAAACCCACTGATTTCAAAGGCCCAGATGCTTTTTATTTCAGCAACTCAGTTGTTGAAGTGAGAGAAAATGAGAAGTATATTGCTGCACCACTAAATCAATGGCTGGGAACTGCTGAAACCAAACAAAAAGAATTCACAGTGGCCAGGTAGGGCTACTTTCTGCTGACTGACTCTGGGGACTCAAACAGAATCCATTTGTTTGATTGTTTTTCATTTTCACTCGTGTAGGTTACATGTCCACACATCTTCGGCTTGCAGTTTGTCTGTGTCCTTGGATCTCAAGTGAGTCTACTGTAAGTGAGCACGTAGGTGTCTTGAGTTTCATCCCTTCTTTTAACCCTGTGTCTTTTGTTTGCAGCACTCAGTGCCTGACCTTTTATTCTGATGATACAGAGCTGTGCACTTATTGCACTTAAAGAATTTTTTTATGATTAATCTTCAATCACGTGAAGGACATTATGTTTACTAAGATCCCCCCTTCACCAAATCCCCCCGAGAAACCTCTTCAGTCGCTGTCTATCAGCGTAGTTGGATGCTGTAGACCCCTTCACCATGTCCCCCCCACAGACCGCGTTACAGTCGCTGTCCATCAGTGAGTTGTAAGATGCTATATGATCTCTACTAGTCTTCTCTGTGTTGTACAGTACTCCCCATGCACACCCGACCCCACGCATTATACATGCTAATCCTAACGCCCCCATTCTTTCTTCCCACACTTATACCTCCCTTCAGACACACCCTGCCCAGTCCTTTTCCTTTTCGTAACTTTAGTCAACTCTCGGGTTCTGTGAGTCTGCTGCTGTTTTTCTCCTTCAGTTTTTCTTTGTTGTTATACTCCACACATGAGTGAAATCACTTGGTACTTGTCTTTCTCCGCCTGGCCTATTACTTTGAACATACTGCCGTCTACCTCCATCCACATCACTGCAAATGATAGTATTTGTTTTCTTCTTAAGGCTGCTTACTGCACTTTTTAAACTGGATATCATTCTTCCTTTCTGTTTGTAGTTTAGCTCTGTTATTCACCATTCAACATCTGGTTATGAACAATAGCTTTGTGTCAATCGATATGTATCTGTATCTATCTATCTAATGGTCTGTCTGTCTATGTATGTATGTATGTATGTATGTATGTATCTATGTATCTATGAATCTATCCATTTACCTATCTATCTATCTATCTATCTATCTATCTATCTATCTATCTATCTATCTATCTATCTATCTTCCTATCATCTATCTATGATGTCTATCATCTGTCAATCTATGTACCTATCTATCTATCTTTCATCTGTCGTCTGTCTACCTATCTATCTATGAATCAATCAGCTTTTTGTCAGCCCATCTATCCTTATGTACAGAACAGTTAACAACATAGCCTATGTCTCTTCCATACATTATGCTTCCAGAAACGTTGCAAGGTAACTAAGCCATAAGGAGAGCACTGTGTTCACCAATACACTTTCAGGTAGACTCAGCCGCGTGTGCTTACAAAACCAGTAAATGGAGGTGAAAGGACTTGAACCGTATCTCTGTCCTCTGTCCTCTGTCCTCTTATAATTCCTGCTCGCTTATTGACTTTATTTAGCCACATTCAGTGAGTAAGTGATCCCTGAAGACCACAAGTATCCTTCCTCTGGGCTTGTTGTCTACAGAAAAGTGTACTTGGTTCTTTGCACACCACCATGTTTGTGGGACATCGGCGTGATCACTGCTGATAGGTGGAGGGACAAATATAAAGGAACACATGTTTCTGGACAGGAGCAGCTGGGAACAAAGAGTGTGTTGTGGAGTGAAGTGTTTATTTGAGGGTCCAAACTTCCCTCTTTAGGTGGTTATTACATCTTTACATTCGTGAACATCATAAAAAGCAATGATTTTAAAAGCCCAGACGCATATTATTACAGCAATTCATTTGTTGAGGTGAGAGGAAATTAGAAGGAAGTTGCTGCACAACTACATCTAGGCCTGAGCACTGCTGAAATCAAACAAAAAGAATTCACGGTGGCTAGATAGGGCTATTTCCTACTGACTCTCTCTGGGGACTCATAGAGAATCCATTTGTTTGTTTCTCAGTTTCACTTGTATAGGTTACGTGTCCCCACCCCTTCAGCTTATAGTTTGTCTGTGTCCTTGGATCTCAAGTGAGTCTCCAGTAAGGGAGCACGAAGGTGGTCTTGAGTTTTAATCAGTTCTTCTAACCCTGTGTCTTTTGATAGGAGCACTCAAAGCCTGTACTTCTATTCTGATATTTGAGAGCTGAGCTCTTACTGCACTTTGAAATTTTTTTTGTTCTCATTAATATACAATCACATGCAGAATATTATGTTTTCCAGTCTAACACCTTCAGAAAGTCCCCCCCAAATCCCAGTTACAGTCGCTGTCCATCAGCATGTACTAAGATGCTGTACAATCACTACATGTCTTCTCTGTGTTGTACAGCCCTACCCATGACCCCCACCCTAAACATTATACATTCTAATCCTAATGCCCCTATTCTTTCTCTCCACCCTTATTACTCCCTTCAAACAAACCCTACAAAGTCCCTTTCTCTTTGGTAACTGTTAGTCCACTCTCGGGTTCTGTGAGTCTGCTGCTGTCTTTTCCTTCCATTTTACTTTGTTATCATACTCCACACATGAGTGAAATCATTTGGTACATGTATTTCTCCGCCTGGCCTATTTGACTGAGCATAATACCCTCTAGCTCCATCCACGTTATTGCAAATGATAGGATTTGTTTTCTTCTTATGGCTGCTTACTGCACTTTTTAAACGTTATTTCATTCTTCTTTTTTGTTTGTAGTTTCGCTATGTGCTTTCACCATTGCTCTCATGGCTACGAGCAGTAGCTTTGTGTTAATCGATATGAACCTATATCTATCTATCTGTCTGTCTATCTATTTATCAATCAATCAATTAATCATCTTTTTGTCTGCACATCTGTACTTATGTACAGAACAGTTAACCATATGTCCTATATCACTTTCCTACACTATGCTTCCAAAAATCCTGCAAATTATCTAGGCTGTAGAGAGAGCACTGGGTTCACCGAGACACTTGCAGGTCGAGTCGGCCTCGTGTACATACAAAACCAGGAAATGGTTTTGCTGGGACTTGAACCCGTGTCTCTATCCTCTGTCCTCTTTCATCTCCTTCTAACTTGCTGTCTGTATTAAGCCACATTCTTTGACCAAGTGCTCCCTGAAGACCGCAAGTATCATTCCTCTGGGCCTGTTGTCGACAGAAAAGTAAACATGTTGCTTTGTTCACCGCCATGTTTGAAGGACATCAGCGTGATCACCGCCGATAGGACGGAGGGTCAAATAAAAAGGTACACCAATTTCTAGAAAGGAGCAGTTGGGAGCTAAGAGTGCATTGTGGAGTGACGTGTTTATTTGAGTGTCCAAACTTCCGTCTTTAGGTGGTTATTAGATCTTCACATTCGTGAACATCATAAAACCCACTGATTTCAAAGGCCCAGATGCTTTTTATTTCAGCAACTCAGTTGTTGAAGTGAGAGAAAATGAGAAGTATATTGCTGCACCACTAAATCAATGGCTGGGAACTGCTGAAACCAAACAAAAAGAATTCACAGTGGCCAGGTAGGGCTACTTTCTGCTGACTGTCTCTGGGGACTCAAACAGAATCCATTTGTTTGATTGTTTTTCATTTTCACTCGTGTAGGGTACATGTCCACACATCTTCGGCTTGCAGTTTGTCTGTGTCCTTGGATCTCAAGTGAGTCTACTGTAAGTGAGCACGTAGGTGTCTTGAGTTTCATCCCTTCTTTTAACCCTGTGTCTTTTGTTTGCAGCACGCAGTGCCTGACCTTTTATTCTGATGATACAGAGCTGTGCACTTATTGCACTTAAAGAATTTTTTTTATGATTAATCTTCAATCACGTGAAGGACATTATGTTTACTAAGGTCCCCCTTCACCAAATCCCCCCGAGAAACCTCTTCAGTCGCTGTCTATCAGCGTAGTTGGATGCTGTAGACCCCTTCACCATGTCCCCCCCACAGACCACGTTACAGTCGCTGTCCATCAGTGAGTTGTAAGATGCTATATGATCTCTACTAGTCTTCTCTGTGTTGTACAGTACTCCCCATGCACACCCGACCCCACGCATTATACATGCTAATCCTAATGCCCCCATTCTTTCTTCCCACACTTATACCTCCCTTCAGACACACCCTGCCCAGTCCTTTTCCTTTTCGTAACTTTAGTCAACTCTCGGGTTCTGTGAGTCTGCTGCTGTTTTTCTCCTTCAGTTTTTCTTTGTTGTTATACTCCACACATGAGTGAAATCACTTGGTACTTGTCTTTCTCCGCCTGGCCTATTACTTTGAACATACTGCCGTCTACCTCCATCCACATCACTGCAAATGATAGTATTTGTTTTCTTCTTAAGGCTGCTTACTGCAATTTTTAAACTGGATATCATTCTTCCTTTCTGTTTGTAGTTTAGCTCTGTTATTCACCATTCAACATCTGGTTATGAACAATAGCTTTGTGTCAATCGATATGTATCTGTATCTATCTATCTAATGGTCTGTCTGTCTATGTATGTATGTATGTATGTATGTATGTATCTATGTATCTATGAATCTCTCCATTTATCTATCTATCTATCTATCTATCTATCTATCTATCTATCTATCTATCTATCTATCTATCTTCCTATCATCTATCTATGATGTCTATCATCTATCAATCTATGTACCTATCTATCTTTCATCTGTCGTCTGTCTACCTATCTATCTATGAATCAATCATCTTTTTGTCAGCCCATCTATCCTTATGTACAGAACAGTTAACAACATAGCCTATGTCTCTTCCATACATTATGCTTCCAGAAACGTTGCAAGGTAACTAAGCCATAAGGAGAGCACTGTGTTCACCAATACACTTTCAGGTAGACTCAGCCGCGTGTGCTTACAAAACCAGTAAATGGAGGTGAAAGGACTTGAACCGTATCTCTGTCCTCTGTCCTCTGTCCTCTTATAATTCCTGCTCGCTTATTGACTTTATTTAGCCACATTCAGTGAGTAAGTGATCCCTGAAGACCACAAGTATCCTTCCTCTGGGCTTGTTGTCTACAGAAAAGTGTACTTGGTTCTTTGCACACCACCATGTTTGTGGGACATCGGCGTGATCACTGCTGATAGGTGGAGGGACAAATATAAAGGAACACATGTTTCTGGACAGGAGCAGCTGGGAACAAAGAGTGTGTTGTGGAGTGAAGTGTTTATTTGAGGGTCCAAACTTCCCTCTTTAGGTGGTTATTACATCTTTACATTCGTGAACATCATAAAAAGCAATGATTTTAAAAGCCCAGACGCATATTATTACAGCAATTCATTTGTTGAGGTGAGAGGAAATTAGAAGGAAGTTGCTGCACAACTACATCTAGGCCTGAGCACTGCTGAAATCAAACAAAAAGAATTCACGGTGGCTAGATAGGGCTATTTCCTACTGACTCTCTCTGGGGACTCATAGAGAATCCATTTGTTTGTTTCTCAGTTTCACTTGTATAGGTTACGTGTCCCCACCCCTTCAGCTTGTAGTTTGTCTGTGTCCTTGGATCTCAAGTGAGTCTCCAGTAAGGGAGCACGAAGGTGGTCTTGAGTTTTAATCAGTTCTTCTAACCCTGTGTCTTTTGATAGGAGCACTCAAAGCCTGTACTTCTATTCTGATATTTGAGAGCTGAGCTCTTACTGCACTTTGAAATTTTTTTTGTTCTCATTAATATACAATCACATGCAGAATATTATGTTTTCCAGTCTAACACCTTCAGAAAGTCCCCCCCAAATCCCAGTTACAGTCGCTGTCCATCAGCATGTAGTAAGATGCTGTACAATCACTACATGTCTTCTCTGTGTTGTACAGCCCTACCCATGACCCCCACCCTAAACATTATACATTCTAATCCTAATGCCCCTATTCTTTCTCTCCACCCTTATTACTCCCTTCAAACAAACCCTACAAAGTCCCTTTCTCTTTGGTAACTGTTAGTCCACTCTCGGGTTCTGTGAGTCTGCTGCTGTCTTTTCCTTCCATTTTACTTTGTTATCATACTCCACACATGAGTGAAATCATTTGGTACATGTATTTCTCCGCCTGGCCTATTTGACTGAGCATAATACCCTCTAGCTCCATCCACGTTATTGCAAATGATAGGATTTGTTTTCTTCTTATGGCTGCTTACTGCACTTTTTAAACGTTATTTCATTCTTCTTTTTTGTTTGTAGTTTCGCTATGTGCTTTCACCATTGCTCTCATGGCTACGAGCAGTAGCTTTGTGTTAATCGATATGAACCTATATCTATCTATCTGTCTGTCTATCTATTTATCAATCAATCAATTAATCATCTTTTTGTCTGCACATCTGTACTTATGTACAGAACAGTTAACCATATGTCCTATATCACTTTCCTACACTATGCTTCCAAAAATCCTGCAAATTATCTAGGCTGTAGAGAGAGCACTGGGTTCACCGAGACACTTGCAGGTCGAGTCGGCCTCGTGTACATACAAAACCAGGAAATGGTTTTGCTGGGACTTGAACCCGTGTCTCTATCCTCTGTCCTCTTTCATCTCCTTCTAACTTGCTGTCTGTATTTAGCCACATTCTTTGACCAAGTGCTCCCTGAAGACGGCAAGCATCATTCCTCTGGGCCTGTTGTCGACAGAAAAGTAAACATGTTGCTTTGTTCACCGCCATGTTTGAAGGACATCAGCGTGATCACCGCCGATAGGACGGAGGGTCAAATAAAAAGGTACACCAATTTCTAGAAAGGAGCAGTTGGGAGCTAAGAGTGCATTGTGGAGTGACGTGTTTATTTGAGTGTCCAAACTTCCGTCTTTAGGTGGTTATTAGATCTTCACATTCGTGAACATCATAAAACCCACTGATTTCAAAGGCCCAGATGCTTTTTATTTCAGCAACTCAGTTGTTGAAGTGAGAGAAAATGAGAAGTATATTGCTGCACCACTAAATCAATGGCTGGGAACTGCTGAAACCAAACAAAAAGAATTCACAGTGGCCAGGTAGGGCTACTTTCTGCTGACTGTCTCTGGGGACTCAAACAGAATCCATTTGTTTGATTGTTTTTCATTTTCACTCGTGTAGGGTACATGTCCACACATCTTCGGCTTGCAGTTTGTCTGTGTCCTTGGATCTCAAGTGAGTCTACTGTAAGTGAGCACGTAGGTGTCTTGAATTTCATCCCTTCTTTTAACCCTGTGTCTTTTGTTTGCAGCACTCAGTGCCTGACCTTTTATTCTGATGATACAGAGCTGTGCACTTATTGCACTTAAAGAATTTTTTTTATGATTAATCTTCAATCACGTGAAGGACATTATGTTTACTAAGGTCCCCCCTTCACCAAATCCCCCCGAGAAACCTCTTCAGTCGCTGTCTATCAGCGTAGTTGGATGCTGTAGACCCCTTCACCATGTCCCCCCCACAGTCCGCGTTACAGTCGCTGTCCATCAGTGAGTTGTAAGATGCTATATGATCTCTACTAGTCTTCTCTGTGTTGTACAGTACTCCCCATGCACACCCGACCCCACGCATTATACATGCTAATCCTAATGCCCCCATTCTTTCTTCCCACACTTATACCTCCCTTCAGACACACCCTGCCCAGTCCTTTTCCTTTTCGTAACTTTAGTCAACTCTCGGGTTCTGTGAGTCTGCTGCTGTTTTTCTCCTTCAGTTTTTCTTTGTTGTTATACTCCACACATGAGTGAAATCACTTGGTACTTGTCTTTCTCCGCCTGGCCTATTACTTTGAACATACTGCCGTCTACCTCCATCCACATCACTGCAAATGATAGTATTTGTTTTCTTCTTAAGGCTGCTTACTGCACTTTTTAAACTGGATATCATTCTTCCTTTCTGTTTGTAGTTTAGCTCTGTTATTCACCATTCAACATCTGGTTATGAACAATAGCTTTGTGTCAATCGATATGTATCTGTATCTATCTATCTAATGGTCTGTCTGTCTATGTATGTATGTATGTATGTATGTATGTATCTATGTATCTATGAATCTATCCATTTATCTATCTATCTATCTATCTATCTATCTATCTATCTATCTATCTATCTATCTATCTATCTTCCTATCATCTATCTATGATGTCTATCATCTATCAATCTATGTACCTATCTATCTATCTTTCATCTGTCGTCTGTCTACCTATCTATCTATGAATCAATCATCTTTTTGTCAGCACATCTATCCTTATGTACAGAACAGTTAACAAC
This sequence comes from Manis pentadactyla, assembly GCF_030020395.1. NCBI lineage: Eukaryota > Metazoa > Chordata > Mammalia > Pholidota > Manidae > Manis > Manis pentadactyla. Next base: position 5,626,423 of record NC_080027.1, on the reverse strand, counting down.
ATAGCCTATGTCTCTTCCATACATTATGCTTCCAGAAACGTTGCAAGGTAACTAAGCCATAAGGAGAGCACTGTGTTCACCAATACACTTTCAGGTAGACTCAGCCGCGTGTGCTTACAAAACCAGTAAATGGAGGTGAAAGGACTTGAACCGTATCTCTGTCCTCTGTCCTCTGTCCTCTTATAATTCCTGCTCGCTTATTGACTTTATTTAGCCACATTCAGTGAGTAAGTGATCCCTGAAGACCACAAGTATCCTTCCTCTGGGCTTGTTGTCTACAGAAAAGTGTACTTGGTTCTTTGCACACCACCATGTTTGTGGGACATCGGCGTGATCACTGCTGATAGGTGGAGGGACAAATATAAAGGAACACATGTTTCTGGACAGGAGCAGCTGGGAACAAAGAGTGTGTTGTGGAGTGAAGTGTTTATTTGAGGGTCCAAACTTCCCTCTTTAGGTGGTTATTACATCTTTACATTCGTGAACATCATAAAAAGCAATGATTTTAAAAGCCCAGACGCATATTATTACAGCAATTCATTTGTTGAGGTGAGAGGAAATTAGAAGGAAGTTGCTGCACAACTACATCTAGGCCTGAGCACTGCTGAAATCAAACAAAAAGAATTCACGGTGGCTAGATAGGGCTATTTCCTACTGACTCTCTCTGGGGACTCATAGAGAATCCATTTGTTTGTTTCTCAGTTTCACTTGTATAGGTTACGTGTCCCCACCCCTTCAGCTTGTAGTTTGTCTGTGTCCTTGGATCTCAAGTGAGTCTCCAGTAAGGGAGCACGAAGGTGGTCTTGAGTTTTAATCAGTTCTTCTAACCCTGTGTCTTTTGATAGGAGCACTCAAAGCCTGTACTTCTATTCTGATATTTGAGAGCTGAGCTCTTACTGCACTTTGAAATTTTTTTTGTTCTCATTAATATACAATCACATGCAGAATATTATGTTTTCCAGTCTAACACCTTCAGAAAGTCCCCCCCAAATCCCAGTTACAGTCGCTGTCCATCAGCATGTACTAAGATGCTGTACAATCACTACATGTCTTCTCTGTGTTGTACAGCCCTACCCATGACCCCCACCCTAAACATTATACATTCTAATCCTAATGCCCCTATTCTTTCTCTCCACCCTTATTACTCCCTTCAAACAAACCCTACAAAGTCCCTTTCTCTTTGGTAACTGTTAGTCCACTCTCGGGTTCTGTGAGTCTGCTGCTGTCTTTTCCTTCCATTTTACTTTGTTATCATACTCCACACATGAGTGAAATCATTTGGTACATGTATTTCTCCGCCTGGCCTATTTGACTGAGCATAATACCCTCTAGCTCCATCCACGTTATTGCAAATGATAGGATTTGTTTTCTTCTTATGGCTGCTTACTGCACTTTTTAAACGTTATTTCATTCTTCTTTTTTGTTTGTAGTTTCGCTATGTGCTTTCACCATTGCTCTCATGGCTACGAGCAGTAGCTTTGTGTTAATCGATATGAACCTATGTCTATCTATCTGTCTGTCTATCTATTTATCAATCAATCAATTAATCATCTTTTTGTCTGCACATCTGTACTTATGTACAGAACAGTTAACCATATGTCCTATATCACTTTCCTACACTATGCTTCCAAAAATCCTGCAAATTATCTAGGCTGTAGAGAGAGCACTGGGTTCACCGAGACACTTGCAGGTCGAGTCGGCCTCGTGTACATACAAAACCAGGAAATGGTTTTGCTGGGACTTGAACCCGTGTCTCTATCCTCTGTCCTCTTTCATCTCCTTCTAACTTGCTGTCTGTATTTAGCCACATTCTTTGACCAAGTGCTCCCTGAAGACCGCAAGTATCATTCCTCTGGGCCTGTTGTCGACAGAAAAGTAAACATGTTGCTTTGTTCACCGCCATGTTTGAAGGACATCAGCGTGATCACCGCCGATAGGACGGAGGGTCAAATAAAAAGGTACACCAATTTCTAGAAAGGAGCAGTTGGGAGCTAAGAGTGCATTGTGGAGTGACGTGTTTATTTGAGTGTCCAAACTTCCGTCTTTAGGTGGTTATTAGATCTTCACATTCGTGAACATCATAAAACCCACTGATTTCAAAGGCCCAGATGCTTTTTATTTCAGCAACTCAGTTGTTGAAGTGAGAGAAAATGAGAAGTATATTGCTGCACCACTAAATCAATGGCTGGGAACTGCTGAAACCAAACAAAAAGAATTCACAGTGGCCAGGTAGGGCTACTTTCTGCTGACTGACTCTGGGGACTCAAACAGAATCCATTTGTTTGATTGTTTTTCATTTTCACTCGTGTAGGTTACATGTCCACACATCTTCGGCTTGCAGTTTGTCTGTGTCCTTGGATCTCAAGTGAGTCTACTGTAAGTGAGCACGTAGGTGTCTTGAGTTTCATCCCTTCTTTTAACCCTGTGTCTTTTGTTTGCAGCACTCAGTGCCTGACCTTTTATTCTGATGATACAGAGCTGTGCACTTATTGCACTTAAAGAATTTTTTTATGATTAATCTTCAATCACGTGAAGGACATTATGTTTACTAAGATCCCCCCTTCACCAAATCCCCCCGAGAAACCTCTTCAGTCGCTGTCTATCAGCGTAGTTGGATGCTGTAGACCCCTTCACCATGTCCCCCCCACAGACCGCGTTACAGTCGCTGTCCATCAGTGAGTTGTAAGATGCTATATGATCTCTACTAGTCTTCTCTGTGTTGTACAGTACTCCCCATGCACACCCGACCCCACGCATTATACATGCTAATCCTAACGCCCCCATTCTTTCTTCCCACACTTATACCTCCCTTCAGACACACCCTGCCCAGTCCTTTTCCTTTTCGTAACTTTAGTCAACTCTCGGGTTCTGTGAGTCTGCTGCTGTTTTTCTCCTTCAGTTTTTCTTTGTTGTTATACTCCACACATGAGTGAAATCACTTGGTACTTGTCTTTCTCCGCCTGGCCTATTACTTTGAACATACTGCCGTCTACCTCCATCCACATCACTGCAAATGATAGTATTTGTTTTCTTCTTAAGGCTGCTTACTGCACTTTTTAAACTGGATATCATTCTTCCTTTCTGTTTGTAGTTTAGCTCTGTTATTCACCATTCAACATCTGGTTATGAACAATAGCTTTGTGTCAATCGATATGTATCTGTATCTATCTATCTAATGGTCTGTCTGTCTATGTATGTATGTATGTATGTATGTATGTATCTATGTATCTATGAATCTATCCATTTACCTATCTATCTATCTATCTATCTATCTATCTATCTATCTATCTATCTATCTATCTTCCTATCATCTATCTATGATGTCTATCATCTGTCAATCTATGTACCTATCTATCTATCTTTCATCTGTCGTCTGTCTACCTATCTATCTATGAATCAATCAGCTTTTTGTCAGCCCATCTATCCTTATGTACAGAACAGTTAACAACATAGCCTATGTCTCTTCCATACATTATGCTTCCAGAAACGTTGCAAGGTAACTAAGCCATAAGGAGAGCACTGTGTTCACCAATACACTTTCAGGTAGACTCAGCCGCGTGTGCTTACAAAACCAGTAAATGGAGGTGAAAGGACTTGAACCGTATCTCTGTCCTCTGTCCTCTGTCCTCTTATAATTCCTGCTCGCTTATTGACTTTATTTAGCCACATTCAGTGAGTAAGTGATCCCTGAAGACCACAAGTATCCTTCCTCTGGGCTTGTTGTCTACAGAAAAGTGTACTTGGTTCTTTGCACACCACCATGTTTGTGGGACATCGGCGTGATCACTGCTGATAGGTGGAGGGACAAATATAAAGGAACACATGTTTCTGGACAGGAGCAGCTGGGAACAAAGAGTGTGTTGTGGAGTGAAGTGTTTATTTGAGGGTCCAAACTTCCCTCTTTAGGTGGTTATTACATCTTTACATTCGTGAACATCATAAAAAGCAATGATTTTAAAAGCCCAGACGCATATTATTACAGCAATTCATTTGTTGAGGTGAGAGGAAATTAGAAGGAAGTTGCTGCACAACTACATCTATGCCTGAGCACTGCTGAAATCAAACAAAAAGAATTCACGGTGGCTAGATAGGGCTATTTCCTACTGACTCTCTCTGGGGACTCATAGAGAATCCATTTGTTTGTTTCTCAGTTTCACTTGTATAGGTTACGTGTCCCCACCCCTTCAGCTTGTAGTTTGTCTGTGTCCTTGGATCTCAAGTGAGTCTCCAGTAAGGGAGCACGAAGGTGGTCTTGAGTTTTAATCAGTTCTTCTAACCCTGTGTCTTTTGATAGGAGCACTCAAAGCCTGTACTTCTATTCTGATATTTGAGAGCTGAGCTCTTACTGCACTTTGAAATTTTTTTTGTTCTCATTAATATACAATCACATGCAGAATATTATGTTTTCCAGTCTAACACCTTCAGAAAGTCCCCCCCAAATCCCAGTTACAGTCGCTGTCCATCAGCATGTACTAAGATGCTGTACAATCACTACATGTCTTCTCTGTGTTGTACAGCCCTACCCATGACCCCCACCCTAAACATTATACATTCTAATCCTAATGCCCCTATTCTTTCTCTCCACCCTTATTACTCCCTTCAAACAAACCCTACAAAGTCCCTTTCTCTTTGGTAACTGTTAGTCCACTCTCGGGTTCTGTGAGTCTGCTGCTGTCTTTTCCTTCCATTTTACTTTGTTATCATACTCCACACATGAGTGAAATCATTTGGTACATGTATTTCTCCGCCTGGCCTATTTGACTGAGCATAATACCCTCTAGCTCCATCCACGTTATTGCAAATGATAGGATTTGTTTTCTTCTTATGGCTGCTTACTGCACTTTTTAAACGTTATTTCATTCTTCTTTTTTGTTTGTAGTTTCGCTATGTGCTTTCACCATTGCTCTCATGGCTACGAGCAGTAGCTTTGTGTTAATCGATATGAACCTATGTCTATCTATCTGTCTGTCTATCTATTTATCAATCAATCAATTAATCATCTTTTTGTCTGCACATCTGTACTTATGTACAGAACAGTTAACCATATGTCCTATATCACTTTCCTACACTATGCTTCCAAAAATCCTGCAAATTATCTAGGCTGTAGAGAGAGCACTGGGTTCACCGAGACACTTGCAGGTCGAGTCGGCCTCGTGTACATACAAAACCAGGAAATGGTTTTGCTGGGACTTGAACCCGTGTCTCTATCCTCTGTCCTCTTTCATCTCCTTCTAACTTGCTGTCTGTATTTAGCCACATTCTTTGACCAAGTGCTCCCTGAAGACCGCAAGTATCATTCCTCTGGGCCTGTTGTCGACAGAAAAGTAAACATGTTGCTTTGTTCACCGCCATGTTTGAAGGACATCAGCGTGATCACCGCCGATAGGACGGAGGGTCAAATAAAAAGGTACACCAATTTCTAGAAAGGAGCAGTTGGGAGCTAAGAGTGCATTGTGGAGTGACGTGTTTATTTGAGTGTCCAAACTTCCGTCTTTAGGTGGTTATTAGATCTTCACATTCGTGAACATCATAAAACCCACTGATTTCAAAGGCCCAGATGCTTTTTATTTCAGCAACTCAGTTGTTGAAGTGAGAGAAAATGAGAAGTATATTGCTGCACCACTAAATCAATGGCTGGGAACTGCTGAAACCAAACAAAAAGAATTCACAGTGGCCAGGTAGGGCTACTTTCTGCTGACTGACTCTGGGGACTCAAACAGAATCCATTTGTTTGATTGTTTTTCATTTTCACTCGTGTAGGTTACATGTCCACACATCTTCGGCTTGCAGTTTGTCTGTGTCCTTGGATCTCAAGTGAGTCTACTGTAAGTGAGCACGTAGGTGTCTTGAGTTTCATCCCTTCTTTTAACCCTGTGTCTTTTGTTTGCAGCACTCAGTGCCTGACCTTTTATTCTGATGATACAGAGCTGTGCACTTATTGCACTTAAAGAATTTTTTTATGATTAATCTTCAATCACGTGAAGGACATTATGTTTACTAAGATCCCCCCTTCACCAAATCCCCCCGAGAAACCTCTTCAGTCGCTGTCTATCAGCGTAGTTGGATGCTGTAGACCCCTTCACCATGTCCCCCCCACAGACCGCGTTACAGTCGCTGTCCATCAGTGAGTTGTAAGATGCTATATGATCTCTACTAGTCTTCTCTGTGTTGTACAGTACTCCCCATGCACACCCGACCCCACGCATTATACATGCTAATCCTAACGCCCCCATTCTTTCTTCCCACACTTATACCTCCCTTCAGACACACCCTGCCCAGTCCTTTTCCTTTTCGTAACTTTAGTCAACTCTCGGGTTCTGTGAGTCTGCTGCTGTTTTTCTCCTTCAGTTTTTCTTTGTTGTTATACTCCACACATGAGTGAAATCACTTGGTACTTGTCTTTCTCCGCCTGGCCTATTACTTTGAACATACTGCCGTCTACCTCCATCCACATCACTGCAAATGATAGTATTTGTTTTCTTCTTAAGGCTGCTTACTGCACTTTTTAAACTGGATATCATTCTTCCTTTCTGTTTGTAGTTTAGCTCTGTTATTCACCATTCAACATCTGGTTATGAACAATAGCTTTGTGTCAATCGATATGTATCTGTATCTATCTATCTAATGGTCTGTCTGTCTATGTATGTATGTATGTATGTATGTATGTATCTATGTATCTATGAATCTATCCATTTACCTATCTATCTATCTATCTATCTATCTATCTATCTATCTATCTATCTATCTATCTATCTTCCTATCATCTATCTATGATGTCTATCATCTGTCAATCTATGTACCTATCTATCTATCTTTCATCTGTCGTCTGTCTACCTATCTATCTATGAATCAATCAGCTTTTTGTCAGCCCATCTATCCTTATGTACAGAACAGTTAACAACATAGCCTATGTCTCTTCCATACATTATGCTTCCAGAAACGTTGCAAGGTAACTAAGCCATAAGGAGAGCACTGTGTTCACCAATACACTTTCAGGTAGACTCAGCCGCGTGTGCTTACAAAACCAGTAAATGGAGGTGAAAGGACTTGAACCGTATCTCTGTCCTCTGTCCTCTGTCCTCTTATAATTCCTGCTCGCTTATTGACTTTATTTAGCCACATTCAGTGAGTAAGTGATCCCTGAAGACCACAAGTATCCTTCCTCTGGGCTTGTTGTCTACAGAAAAGTGTACTTGGTTCTTTGCACACCACCATGTTTGTGGGACATCGGCGTGATCACTGCTGATAGGTGGAGGGACAAATATAAAGGAACACATGTTTCTGGACAGGAGCAGCTGGGAACAAAGAGTGTGTTGTGGAGTGAAGTGTTTATTTGAGGGTCCAAACTTCCCTCTTTAGGTGGTTATTACATCTTTACATTCGTGAACATCATAAAAAGCAATGATTTTAAAAGCCCAGACGCATATTATTACAGCAATTCATTTGTTGAGGTGAGAGGAAATTAGAAGGAAGTTGCTGCACAACTACATCTATGCCTGAGCACTGCTGAAATCAAACAAAAAGAATTCACGGTGGCTAGATAGGGCTATTTCCTACTGACTCTCTCTGGGGACTCATAGAGAATCCATTTGTTTGTTTCTCAGTTTCACTTGTATAGGTTACGTGTCCCCACCCCTTCAGCTTGTAGTTTGTCTGTGTCCTTGGATCTCAAGTGAGTCTCCAGTAAGGGAGCACGAAGGTGGTCTTGAGTTTTAATCAGTTCTTCTAACCCTGTGTCTTTTGATAGGAGCACTCAAAGCCTGTACTTCTATTCTGATATTTGAGAGCTGAGCTCTTACTGCACTTTGAAATTTTTTTTGTTCTCATTAATATACAATCACATGCAGAATATTATGTTTTCCAGTCTAACACCTTCAGAAAGTCCCCCCCAAATCCCAGTTACAGTCGCTGTCCATCAGCATGTACTAAGATGCTGTACAATCACTACATGTCTTCTCTGTGTTGTACAGCCCTACCCATGACCCCCACCCTAAACATTATACATTCTAATCCTAATGCCCCTATTCTTTCTCTCCACCCTTATTACTCCCTTCAAACAAACCCTACAAAGTCCCTTTCTCTTTGGTAACTGTTAGTCCACTCTCGGGTTCTGTGAGTCTGCTGCTGTCTTTTCCTTCCATTTTACTTTGTTATCATACTCCACACATGAGTGAAATCATTTGGTACATGTATTTCTCCGCCTGGCCTATTTGACTGAGCATAATACCCTCTAGCTCCATCCACGTTATTGCAAATGATAGGATTTGTTTTCTTCTTATGGCTGCTTACTGCACTTTTTAAACGTTATTTCATTCTTCTTTTTTGTTTGTAGTTTCGCTATGTGCTTTCACCATTGCTCTCATGGCTACGAGCAGTAGCTTTGTGTTAATCGATATGAACCTATATCTATCTATCTGTCTGTCTATCTATTTATCAATCAATCAATTAATCATCTTTTTGTCTGCACATCTGTACTTATGTACAGAACAGTTAACCATATGTCCTATATCACTTTCCTACACTATGCTTCCAAAAATCCTGCAAATTATCTAGGCTGTAGAGAGAGCACTGGGTTCACCGAGACACTTGCAGGTCGAGTCGGCCTCGTGTACATACAAAACCAGGAAATGGTTTTGCTGGGACTTGAACCCGTGTCTCTATCCTCTGTCCTCTTTCATCTCCTTCTAACTTGCTGTCTGTATTTAGCCACATTCTTTGACCAAGTGCTCCCTGAAGACGGCAAGCATCATTCCTCTGGGCCTGTTGTCGACAGAAAAGTAAACATGTTGCTTTGTTCACCGCCATGTTTGAAGGACATCAGCGTGATCACCGCCGATAGGACGGAGGGTCAAATAAAAAGGTACACCAATTTCTAGAAAGGAGCAGTTGGGAGCTAAGAGTGCATTGTGGAGTGACGTGTTTATTTGAGTGTCCAAACTTCCGTCTTTAGGTGGTTATTAGATCTTCACATTCGTGAACATCATAAAACCCACTGATTTCAAAGGCCCAGATGCTTTTTATTTCAGCAACTCAGTTGTTGAAGTGAGAGAAAATGAGAAGTATATTGCTGCACCACTAAATCAATGGCTGGGAACTGCTGAAACCAAACAAAAAGAATTCACAGTGGCCAGGTAGGGCTACTTTCTGCTGACTGTCTCTGGGGACTCAAACAGAATCCATTTGTTTGATTGTTTTTCATTTTCATTCGTGTAGGGTACATGTCCACACATCTTCGGCTTGCAGTTTGTCTGTGTCCTTGGATCTCAAGTGAGTCTACTGTAAGTGAGCACGTAGGTGTCTTGAATTTCATCCCTTCTTTTAACCCTGTGTCTTTTGTTTGCAGCACTCAGTGCCTGACCTTTTATTCTGATGATACAGAGCTGTGCACTTATTGCACTTATAGAATTTTTTTTATGATTAATCTTCAATCACGTGAAGGACATTATGTTTACTAAGGTCCCCCCTTCACCAAATCCCCCCGAGAAACCTCTTCAGTCGCTGTCTATCAGCGTAGTTGGATGCTGTAGACCCCTTCACCATGTCCCCCCCACAGTCCGCGTTACAGTCGCTGTCCATCAGTGAGTTGTAAGATGCTATAAGATCTCTACTAGTCTTCTCTGTGTTGTACAGTACTCCCCATGCACACCCGACCCCACGCATTATACATGCTAATCCTAATGCCCCCATTCTTTCTTCCCACACTTATACCTCCCTTCAGACACACCCTGCCCAGTCCTTTTCCTTTTCGTAACTTTAGTCAACTCTCGGGTTCTGTGAGTCTGCTGCTGTTTTTCTCCTTCAGTTTTTCTTTGTTGTTATACTCCACACATGAGTGAAATCACTTGGTACTTGTCTTTCTCCGCCTGGCCTATTACTTTGAACATACTGCCGTCTACCTCCATCCACATCACTGCAAATGATAGTATTTGTTTTCTTCTTAAGGCTGCTTACTGCAATTTTTAAACTGGATATCATTCTTCCTTTCTGTTTGTAGTTTAGCTCTGTTATTCACCATTCAACATCTGGTTATGAACAATAGCTTTGTGTCAATCGATATGTATCTGTATCTATCTATCTAATGGTCTGTCTGTCTATGTATGTATGTATGTATGTATGTATGTATCTATGTATCTATGAATCTATCCATTTATCTATCTATCTATCTATCTATCTATCTATCTATCTATCTATCTATCTATCTTCCTATCATCTATCTATGATGTCTATCATCTATCAATCTATGTACCTATCTATCTATCTTTCATCTGTCGTCTGTCTACCTATCTATCTATGAATCAATCATCTTTTTGTCAGCCCATCTATCCTTATGTACAGAACAGTTAACAACATAGCCTATGTCTCTTCCATACATTATGCTTCCAGAAACGTTGCAAGGTAACTAAGCCATAAGGAGAGCACTGTGTTCACCAATACACTTTCAGGTAGACTCAGCCGCGTGTGCTTACAAAACCAGTAAATGGAGGTGAAAGGACTTGAACCGTATCTCTGTCCTCTGTCCTCTGTCCTCTTATAATTCCTGCTCGCTTATTGACTTTATTTAGCCACATTCAGTGAGTAAGTGATCCCTGAAGACCACAAGTATCCTTCCTCTGGGCTTGTTGTCTACAGAAAAGTGTACTTGGTTCTTTGCACACCACCATGTTTGTGGGACATCGGCGTGATCACTGCTGATAGGTGGAGGGACAAATATAAAGGAACACATGTTTCTGGACAGGAGCAGCTGGGAACAAAGAGTGTGTTGTGGAGTGAAGTGTTTATTTGAGGGTCCAAACTTCCCTCTTTAGGTGGTTATTACATCTTTACATTCGTGAACATCATAAAAAGCAATGATTTTAAAAGCCCAGACGCATATTATTACAGCAATTCATTTGTTGAGGTGAGAGGAAATTAGAAGGAAGTTGCTGCACAACTACATCTAGGCCTGAGCACTGCTGAAATCAAACAAAAAGAATTCACGGTGGCTAGATAGGGCTATTTCCTACTGACTCTCTCTGGGGACTCATAGAGAATCCATTTGTTTGTTTCTCAGTTTCACTTGTATAGGTTACGTGTCCCCACCCCTTCAGCTTGTAGTTTGTCTGTGTCCTTGGATCTCAAGTGAGTCTCCAGTAAGGGAGCACGAAGGTGGTCTTGAGTTTTAATCAGTTCTTCTAACCCTGTGTCTTTTGATAGGAGCACTCAAAGCCTGTACTTCTATTCTGATATTTGAGAGCTGAGCTCTTACTGCACTTTGAAATTTTTTTTGTTCTCATTAATATACAATCACATGCAGAATATTATGTTTTCCAGTCTAACACCTTCAGAAAGTCCCCCCCAAATCCCAGTTACAGTCGCTGTCCATCAGCATGTACTAAGATGCTGTACAATCACTACATGTCTTCTCTGTGTTGTACAGCCCTACCCATGACCCCCACCCTAAACATTATACATTCTAATCCTAATGCCCCTATTCTTTCTCTCCACCCTTATTACTCCCTTCAAACAAACCCTACAAAGTCCCTTTCTCTTTGGTAACTGTTAGTCCACTCTCGGGTTCTGTGAGTCTGCTGCTGTCTTTTCCTTCCATTTTACTTTGTTATCATACTCCACACATGAGTGAAATCATTTGGTACATGTATTTCTCCGCCTGGCCTATTTGACTGAGCATAATACCCTCTAGCTCCATCCACGTTATTGCAAATGATAGGATTTGTTTTCTTCTTATGGCTGCTTACTGCACTTTTTAAACGTTATTTCATTCTTCTTTTTTGTTTGTAGTTTCGCTATGTGCTTTCACCATTGCTCTCATGGCTACGAGCAGTAGCTTTGTGTTAATCGATATGTACCTATGTCTATCTATCTGTCTGTCTATCTATTTATCAATCAATCAATTAATCATCTTTTTGTCTGCACATCTGTACTTATGTACAGAACAGTTAACCATATGTCCTATATCACTTTCCTACACTATGCTTCCAAAAATCCTGCAAATTATCTAGGCTGTAGAGAGAGCACTGGGTTCACCGAGACACTTGCAGGTCGAGTCGGCCTCGTGTACATACAAAACCAGGAAATGGTTTTGCTGGGACTTGAACCCGTGTCTCTATCCTCTGTCCTCTTTCATCTCCTTCTAACTTGCTGTCTGTATTTAGCCACATTCTTTGACCAAGTGCTCCCTGAAGACCGCAAGTATCATTCCTCTGGGCCTGTTGTCGACAGAAAAGTAAACATGTTGCTTTGTTCACCGCCATGTTTGAAGGACATCAGCGTGATCACCGCCGATAGGACGGAGGGTCAAATAAAAAGGTACACCAATTTCTAGAAAGGAGCAGTTGGGAGCTAAGAGTGCATTGTGGAGTGACGTGTTTATTTGAGTGTCCAAACTTCCGTCTTTAGGTGGTTATTAGATCTTCACATTCGTGAACATCATAAAACCCACTGATTTCAAAGGCCCAGATGCTTTTTATTTCAGCAACTCAGTTGTTGAAGTGAGAGAAAATGAGAAGTATATTGCTGCACCACTAAATCAATGGCTGGGAACTGCTGAAACCAAACAAAAAGAATTCACAGTGGCCAGGTAGGGCTACTTTCTGCTGACTGACTCTGGGGACTCAAACAGAATCCATTTGTTTGATTGTTTTTCATTTTCACTCGTGTAGGTTACATGTCCACACATCTTCGGCTTGCAGTTTGTCTGTGTCCTTGGATCTCAAGTGAGTCTACTGTAAGTGAGCACGTAGGTGTCTTGAGTTTCATCCCTTCTTTTAACCCTGTGTCTTTTGTTTGCAGCACTCAGTGCCTGACCTTTTATTCTGATGATACAGAGCTGTGCACTTATTGCACTTAAAGAATTTTTTTATGATTAATCTTCAATCACGTGAAGGACATTATGTTTACTAAGATCCCCCCTTCACCAAATCCCCCCGAGAAACCTCTTCAGTCGCTGTCTATCAGCGTAGTTGGATGCTGTAGACCCCTTCACCATGTCCCCCCCACAGACCGCGTTACAGTCGCTGTCCATCAGTGAGTTGTAAGATGCTATATGATCTCTACTAGTCTTCTCTGTGTTGTACAGTACTCCCCATGCACACCCGACCCCACGCATTATACATGCTAATCCTAACGCCCCCATTCTTTCTTCCCACACTTATACCTCCCTTCAGACACACCCTGCCCAGTCCTTTTCCTTTTCGTAACTTTAGTCAACTCTCGGGTTCTGTGAGTCTGCTGCTGTTTTTCTCCTTCAGTTTTTCTTTGTTGTTATACTCCACACATGAGTGAAATCACTTGGTACTTGTCTTTCTCCGCCTGGCCTATTACTTTGAACATACTGCCGTCTACCTCCATCCACATCACTGCAAATGATAGTATTTGTTTTCTTCTTAAGGCTGCTTACTGCACTTTTTAAACTGGATATCATTCTTCCTTTCTGTTTGTAGTTTAGCTCTGTTATTCACCATTCAACATCTGGTTATGAACAATAGCTTTGTGTCAATCGATATGTATCTGTATCTATCTATCTAATGGTCTGTCTGTCTATGTATGTATGTATGTATGTATGTATGTATCTATGTATCTATGAATCTATCCATTTACCTATCTATCTATCTATCTATCTATCTATCTATCTATCTATCTTCCTATCATCTATCTATGATGTCTATCATCTGTCAATCTATGTACCTATCTATCTATCTTTCATCTGTCGTCTGTCTACCTATCTATCTATGAATCAATCAGCTTTTTGTCAGCCCATCTATCCTTATGTACAGAACAGTTAACAACATAGCCTATGTCTCTTCCATACATTATGCTTCCAGAAACGTTGCAAGGTAACTAAGCCATAAGGAGAGCACTGTGTTCACCAATACACTTTCAGGTAGACTCAGCCGCGTGTGCTTACAAAACCAGTAAATGGAGGTGAAAGGACTTGAACCGTATCTCTGTCCTCTGTCCTCTGTCCTCTTATAATTCCTGCTCGCTTATTGACTTTATTTAGCCACATTCAGTGAGTAAGTGATCCCTGAAGACCACAAGTATCCTTCCTCTGGGCTTGTTGTCTACAGAAAAGTGTACTTGGTTCTTTGCACACCACCATGTTTGTGGGACATCGGCGTGATCACTGCTGATAGGTGGAGGGACAAATATAAAGGAACACATGTTTCTGGACAGGAGCAGCTGGGAACAAAGAGTGTGTTGTGGAGTGAAGTGTTTATTTGAGGGTCCAAACTTCCCTCTTTAGGTGGTTATTACATCTTTACATTCGTGAACATCATAAAAAGCAATGATTTTAAAAGCCCAGACGCATATTATTACAGCAATTCATTTGTTGAGGTGAGAGGAAATTAGAAGGAAGTTGCTGCACAACTACATCTAGGCCTGAGCACTGCTGAAATCAAACAAAAAGAATTCACGGTGGCTAGATAGGGCTATTTCCTACTGACTCTCTCTGGGGACTCATAGAGAATCCATTTGTTTGTTTCTCAGTTTCACTTGTATAGGTTACGTGTCCCCACCCCTTCAGCTTGTAGTTTGTCTGTGTCCTTGGATCTCAAGTGAGTCTCCAGTAAGGGAGCACGAAGGTGGTCTTGAGTTTTAATCAGTTCTTCTAACCCTGTGTCTTTTGATAGGAGCACTCAAAGCCTGTACTTCTATTCTGATATTTGAGAGCTGAGCTCTTACTGCACTTTGAAATTTTTTTTGTTCTCATTAATATACAATCACATGCAGAATATTATGTTTTCCAGTCTAACACCTTCAGAAAGTCCCCCCCAAATCCCAGTTACAGTCGCTGTCCATCAGCATGTACTAAGATGCTGTACAATCACTACATGTCTTCTCTGTGTTGTACAGCCCTACCCATGACCCCCACCCTAAACATTATACATTCTAATCCTAATGCCCCTATTCTTTCTCTCCACCCTTATTACTCCCTTCAAACAAACCCTACAAAGTCCCTTTCTCTTTGGTAACTGTTAGTCCACTCTCGGGTTCTGTGAGTCTGCTGCTGTCTTTTCCTTCCATTTTACTTTGTTATCATACTCCACACATGAGTGAAATCATTTGGTACATGTATTTCTCCGCCTGGCCTATTTGACTGAGCATAATACCCTCTAGCTCCATCCACGTTATTGCAAATGATAGGATTTGTTTTCTTCTTATGGCTGCTTACTGCACTTTTTAAACGTTATTTCATTCTTCTTTTTTGTTTGTAGTTTCGCTATGTGCTTTCACCATTGCTCTCATGGCTACGAGCAGTAGCTTTGTGTTAATCGATATGTACCTATGTCTATCTATCTGTCTGTCTATCTATTTATCAATCAATCAATTAATCATCTTTTTGTCTGCACATCTGTACTTATGTACAGAACAGTTAACCATATGTCCTATATCACTTTCCTACACTATGCTTCCAAAAATCCTGCAAATTATCTAGGCTGTAGAGAGAGCACTGGGTTCACCGAGACACTTGCAGGTCGAGTCGGCCTCGTGTACATACAAAACCAGGAAATGGTTTTGCTGGGACTTGAACCCGTGTCTCTATCCTCTGTCCTCTTTCATCTCCTTCTAACTTGCTGTCTGTATTTAGCCACATTCTTTGACCAAGTGCTCCCTGAAGACCGCAAGTATCATTCCTCTGGGCCTGTTGTCGACAGAAAAGTAAACATGTTGCTTTGTTCACCGCCATGTTTGAAGGACATCAGCGTGATCACCGCCGATAGGACGGAGGGTCAAATAAAAAGGTACACCAATTTCTAGAAAGGAGCAGTTGGGAGCTAAGAGTGCATTGTGGAGTGACGTGTTTATTTGAGTGTCCAAACTTCCGTCTTTAGGTGGTTATTAGATCTTCACATTCGTGAACATCATAAAACCCACTGATTTCAAAGGCCCAGATGCTTTTTATTTCAGCAACTCAGTTGTTGAAGTGAGAGAAAATGAGAAGTATATTGCTGCACCACTAAATCAATGGCTGGGAACTGCTGAAACCAAACAAAAAGAATTCACAGTGGCCAGGTAGGGCTACTTTCTGCTGACTGACTCTGGGGACTCAAACAGAATCCATTTGTTTGATTGTTTTTCATTTTCACTCGTGTAGGTTACATGTCCACACATCTTTGGCTTGCAGTTTGTCTGTGTCCTTGGATCTCAAGTGAGTCTACTGTAAGTGAGCACGTAGGTGTCTTGAGTTTCATCCCTTCTTTTAACCCTGTGTCTTTTGTTTGCAGCACTCAGTGCCTGACCTTTTATTCTGATGATACAGAGCTGTGCACTTATTGCACTTAAAGAATTTTTTTATGATTAATCTTCAATCACGTGAAGGACATTATGTTTACTAAGATCCCCCCTTCACCAAATCCCCCCGAGAAACCTCTTCAGTCGCTGTCTATCAGCGTAGTTGGATGCTGTAGACCCCTTCACCATGTCCCCCCCACAGACCGCGTTACAGTCGCTGTCCATCAGTGAGTTGTAAGATGCTATATGATCTCTACTAGTCTTCTCTGTGTTGTACAGTACTCCCCATGCACACCCGACCCCACGCATTATACATGCTAATCCTAATGCCCCCATTCTTTCTTCCCACACTTATACCTCCCTTCAGACACACCCTGCCCAGTCCTTTTCCTTTTCGTAACTTTAGTCAACTCTCGGGTTCTGTGAGTCTGCTGCTGTTTTTCTCCTTCAGTTTTTCTTTGTTGTTATACTCCACACATGAGTGAAATCACTTGGTACTTGTCTTTCTCCGCCTGGCCTATTACTTTGAACATACTGCCGTCTACCTCCATCCACATCACTGCAAATGATAGTATTTGTTTTCTTCTTAAGGCTGCTTACTGCACTTTTTAAACTGGATATCATTCTTCCTTTCTGTTTGTAGTTTAGCTCTGTTATTCACCATTCAACATCTGGTTATGAACAATAGCTTTGTGTCAATCGATATGTATCTGTATCTATCTATCTAATGGTCTGTCTGTCTATGTATGTATGTATGTATGTATGTATGTATCTATGTATCTATGAATCTATCCATTTACCTATCTATCTATCTATCTATCTATCTATCTATCTATCTATCTATCTATCTATCTATCTTCCTATCATCTATCTATGATGTCTATCATCTGTCAATCTATGTACCTATCTATCTATCTTTCATCTGTCGTCTGTCTACCTATCTATCTATGAATCAATCAGCTTTTTGTCAGCCCATCTATCCTTATGTACAGAACAGTTAACAACATAGCCTATGTCTCTTCCATACATTATGCTTCCAGAAACGTTGCAAGGTAACTAAGCCATAAGGAGAGCACTGTGTTCACCAATACACTTTCAGGTAGACTCAGCCGCGTGTGCTTACAAAACCAGTAAATGGAGGTGAAAGGACTTGAACCGTATCTCTGTCCTCTGTCCTCTGTCCTCTTATAATTCCTGCTCGCTTATTGACTTTATTTAGCCACATTCAGTGAGTAAGTGATCCCTGAAGACCACAAGTATCCTTCCTCTGGGCTTGTTGTCTACAGAAAAGTGTACTTGGTTCTTTGCACACCACCATGTTTGTGGGACATCGGCGTGATCACTGCTGATAGGTGGAGGGACAAATATAAAGGAACACATGTTTCTGGACAGGAGCAGCTGGGAACAAAGAGTGTGTTGTGGAGTGAAGTGTTTATTTGAGGGTCCAAACTTCCCTCTTTAGGTGGTTATTACATCTTTACATTCGTGAACATCATAAAAAGCAATGATTTTAAAAGCCCAGACGCATATTATTACAGCAATTCATTTGTTGAGGTGAGAGGAAATTAGAAGGAAGTTGCTGCACAACTACATCTAGGCCTGAGCACTGCTGAAATCAAACAAAAAGAATTCACGGTGGCTAGATAGGGCTATTTCCTACTGACTCTCTCTGGGGACTCATAGAGAATCCATTTGTTTGTTTCTCAGTTTCACTTGTATAGGTTACGTGTCCCCACCCCTTCAGCTTGTAGTTTGTCTGTGTCCTTGGATCTCAAGTGAGTCTCCAGTAAGGGAGCACGAAGGTGGTCTTGAGTTTTAATCAGTTCTTCTAACCCTGTGTCTTTTGATAGGAGCACTCAAAGCCTGTACTTCTATTCTGATATTTGAGAGCTGAGCTCTTACTGCACTTTGAAATTTTTTTTGTTCTCATTAATATACAATCACATGCAGAATATTATGTTTTCCAGTCTAACACCTTCAGAAAGTCCCCCCCAAATCCCAGTTACAGTCGCTGTCCATCAGCATGTACTAAGATGCTGTAGAATCACTACATGTCTTCTCTGTGTTGTACAGCCCTACCCATGACCCCCACCCTAAACATTATACATTCTAATCCTAATGCCCCTATTCTTTCTCTCCACCCTTATTACTCCCTTCAAACAAACCCTACAAAGTCCCTTTCTCTTTGGTAACTGTTAGTCCACTCTCGGGTTCTGTGAGTCTGCTGCTGTCTTTTCCTTCCATTTTACTTTGTTATCATACTCCACACATGAGTGAAATCATTTGGTACATGTATTTCTCCGCCTGGCCTATTTGACTGAGCATAATACCCTCTAGCTCCATCCACGTTATTGCAAATGATAGGATTTGTTTTCTTCTTATGGCTGCTTACTGCACTTTTTAAACGTTATTTCATTCTTCTTTTTTGTTTGTAGTTTCGCTATGTGCTTTCACCATTGCTCTCATGGCTACGAGCAGTAGCTTTGTGTTAATCGATATGTACCTATGTCTATCTATCTGTCTGTCTATCTATTTATCAATCAATCAATTAATCATCTTTTTGTCTGCACATCTGTACTTATGTACAGAACAGTTAACCATATGTCCTATATCACTTTCCTACACTATGCTTCCAAAAATCCTGCAAATTATCTAGGCTGTAGAGAGAGCACTGGGTTCACCGAGACACTTGCAGGTCGAGTCGGCCTCGTGTACATACAAAACCAGGAAATGGTTTTGCTGGGACTTGAACCCGTGTCTCTATCCTCTGTCCTCTTTCATCTCCTTCTAACTTGCTGTCTGTATTTAGCCACATTCTTTGACCAAGTGCTCCCTGAAGACCGCAAGTATCATTCCTCTGGGCCTGTTGTCGACAGAAAAGTAAACATGTTGCTTTGTTCACCGCCATGTTTGAAGGACATCAGCGTGATCACCGCCGATAGGACGGAGGGTCAAATAAAAAGGTACACCAATTTCTAGAAAGGAGCAGTTGGGAGCTAAGAGTGCATTGTGGAGTGACGTGTTTATTTGAGTGTCCAAACTTCCGTCTTTAGGTGGTTATTAGATCTTCACATTCGTGAACATCATAAAACCCACTGATTTCAAAGGCCCAGATGCTTTTTATTTCAGCAACTCAGTTGTTGAAGTGAGAGAAAATGAGAAGTATATTGCTGCACCACTAAATCAATGGCTGGGAACTGCTGAAACCAAACAAAAAGAATTCACAGTGGCCAGGTAGGGCTACTTTCTGCTGACTGACTCTGGGGACTCAAACAGAATCCATTTGTTTGATTGTTTTTCATTTTCACTCGTGTAGGTTACATGTCCACACATCTTCGGCTTGCAGTTTGTCTGTGTCCTTGGATCTCAAGTGAGTCTACTGTAAGTGAGCACGTAGGTGTCTTGAGTTTCATCCCTTCTTTTAACCCTGTGTCTTTTGTTTGCAGCACTCAGTGCCTGACCTTTTATTCTGATGATACAGAGCTGTGCACTTATTGCACTTAAAGAATTTTTTTATGATTAATCTTCAATCACGTGAAGGACATTATGTTTACTAAGATCCCCCCTTCACCAAATCCCCCCAAGAAACCTCTTCAGTCGCTGTCTATCAGCGTAGTTGGATGCTGTAGACCCCTTCACCATGTCCCCCCCACAGACCGCGTTACAGTCGCTGTCCATCAGTGAGTTGTAAGATGCTATATGATCTCTACTAGTCTTCTCTGTGTTGTACAGTACTCCCCATGCACACCCGACCCCACGCATTATACATGCTAATCCTAATGCCCCCATTCTTTCTTCCCACACTTATACCTCCCTTCAGACACACCCTGCCCAGTCCTTTTCCTTTTCGTAACTTTAGTCAACTCTCGGGTTCTGTGAGTCTGCTGCTGTTTTTCTCCTTCAGTTTTTCTTTGTTGTTATACTCCACACATGAGTGAAATCACTTGGTACTTGTCTTTCTCCGCCTGGCCTATTACTTTGAACATACTGCCGTCTACCTCCATCCACATCACTGCAAATGATAGTATTTGTTTTCTTCTTAAGGCTGCTTACTGCACTTTTTAAACTGGATATCATTCTTCCTTTCTGTTTGTAGTTTAGCTCTGTTATTCACCATTCAACATCTGGTTATGAACAATAGCTTTGTGTCAATCGATATGTATCTGTATCTATCTATCTAATGGTCTGTCTGTCTATGTATGTATGTATGTATGTATGTATCTATGTATCTATGAATCTATCCATTTACCTATCTATCTATCTATCTATCTATCTATCTATCTATCTATCTATCTATCTTCCTATCATCTATCTATGATGTCTATCATCTGTCAATCTATGTACCTATCTATCTATCTTTCATCTGTCGTCTGTCTACCTATCTATCTATGAATCAATCAGCTTTTTGTCAGCCCATCTATCCTTATGTACAGAACAGTTAACAACATAGCCTATGTCTCTTCCATACATTATGCTTCCAGAAACGTTGCAAGGTAACTAAGCCATAAGGAGAGCACTGTGTTCACCAATACACTTTCAGGTAGACTCAGCCGCGTGTGCTTACAAAACCAGTAAATGGAGGTGAAAGGACTTGAACCGTATCTCTGTCCTCTGTCCTCTGTCCTCTTATAATTCCTGCTCGCTTATTGACTTTATTTAGCCACATTCAGTGAGTAAGTGATCCCTGAAGACCACAAGTATCCTTCCTCTGGGCTTGTTGTCTACAGAAAAGTGTACTTGGTTCTTTGCACACCACCATGTTTGTGGGACATCGGCGTGATCACTGCTGATAGGTGGAGGGACAAATATAAAGGAACACATGTTTCTGGACAGGAGCAGCTGGGAACAAAGAGTGTGTTGTGGAGTGAAGTGTTTATTTGAGGGTCCAAACTTCCCTCTTTAGGTGGTTATTACATCTTTACATTCGTGAACATCATAAAAAGCAATGATTTTAAAAGCCCAGACGCATATTATTACAGCAATTCATTTGTTGAGGTGAGAGGAAATTAGAAGGAAGTTGCTGCACAACTACATCTAGGCCTGAGCACTGCTGAAATCAAACAAAAAGAATTCACGGTGGCTAGATAGGGCTATTTCCTACTGACTCTCTCTGGGGACTCATAGAGAATCCATTTGTTTGTTTCTCAGTTTCACTTGTATAGGTTACGTGTCCCCACCCCTTCAGCTTGTAGTTTGTCTGTGTCCTTGGATCTCAAGTGAGTCTCCAGTAAGGGAGCACGAAGGTGGTCTTGAGTTTTAATCAGTTCTTCTAACCCTGTGTCTTTTGATAGGAGCACTCAAAGCCTGTACTTCTATTCTGATATTTGAGAGCTGAGCTCTTACTGCACTTTGAAATTTTTTTTGTTCTCATTAATATACAATCACATGCAGAATATTATGTTTTCCAGTCTAACACCTTCAGAAAGTCCCCCCCAAATCCCAGTTACAGTCGCTGTCCATCAGCATGTACTAAGATGCTGTAGAATCACTACATGTCTTCTCTGTGTTGTACAGCCCTACCCATGACCCCCACCCTAAACATTATACATTCTAATCCTAATGCCCCTATTCTTTCTCTCCACCCTTATTACTCCCTTCAAACAAACCCTACAAAGTCCCTTTCTCTTTGGTAACTGTTAGTCCACTCTCGGGTTCTGTGAGTCTGCTGCTGTCTTTTCCTTCCATTTTACTTTGTTATCATACTCCACACATGAGTGAAATCATTTGGTACATGTATTTCTCCGCCTGGCCTATTTGACTGAGCATAATACCCTCTAGCTCCATCCACGTTATTGCAAATGATAGGATTTGTTTTCTTCTTATGGCTGCTTACTGCACTTTTTAAACGTTATTTCATTCTTCTTTTTTGTTTGTAGTTTCGCTATGTGCTTTCACCATTGCTCTCATGGCTACGAGCAGTAGCTTTGTGTTAATCGATATGTACCTATGTCTATCTATCTGTCTGTCTATCTATTTATCAATCAATCAATTAATCATCTTTTTGTCTGCACATCTGTACTTATGTACAGAACAGTTAACCATATGTCCTATATCACTTTCCTACACTATGCTTCCAAAAATCCTGCAAATTATCTAGGCTGTAGAGAGAGCACTGGGTTCACCGAGACACTTGCAGGTCGAGTCGGCCTCGTGTACATACAAAACCAGGAAATGGTTTTGCTGGGACTTGAACCCGTGTCTCTATCCTCTGTCCTCTTTCATCTCCTTCTAACTTGCTGTCTGTATTTAGCCACATTCTTTGACCAAGTGCTCCCTGAAGACCGCAAGTATCATTCCTCTGGGCCTGTTGTCGACAGAAAAGTAAACATGTTGCTTTGTTCACCGCCATGTTTGAAGGACATCAGCGTGATCACCGCCGATAGGACGGAGGGTCAAATAAAAAGGTACACCAATTTCTAGAAAGGAGCAGTTGGGAGCTAAGAGTGCATTGTGGAGTGACGTGTTTATTTGAGTGTCCAAACTTCCGTCTTTAGGTGGTTATTAGATCTTCACATTCGTGAACATCATAAAACCCACTGATTTCAAAGGCCCAGATGCTTTTTATTTCAGCAACTCAGTTGTTGAAGTGAGAGAAAATGAGAAGTATATTGCTGCACCACTAAATCAATGGCTGGGAACTGCTGAAACCAAACAAAAAGAATTCACAGTGGCCAGGTAGGGCTACTTTCTGCTGACTGACTCTGGGGACTCAAACAGAATCCATTTGTTTGATTGTTTTTCATTTTCACTCGTGTAGGTTACATGTCCACACATCTTCGGCTTGCAGTTTGTCTGTGTCCTTGGATCTCAAGTGAGTCTACTGTAAGTGAGCACGTAGGTGTCTTGAGTTTCATCCCTTCTTTTAACCCTGTGTCTTTTGTTTGCAGCACTCAGTGCCTGACCTTTTATTCTGATGATACAGAGCTGTGCACTTATTGCACTTAAAGAATTTTTTTATGATTAATCTTCAATCACGTGAAGGACATTATGTTTACTAAGATCCCCCCTTCACCAAATCCCCCCGAGAAACCTCTTCAGTCGCTGTCTATCAGCGTAGTTGGATGCTGTAGACCCCTTCACCATGTCCCCCCCACAGACCGCGTTACAGTCGCTGTCCATCAGTGAGTTGTAAGATGCTATATGATCTCTACTAGTCTTCTCTGTGTTGTACAGTACTCCCCATGCACATCCGACCCCACGCATTATACATGCTAATCCTAATGCCCCCATTCTTTCTTCCCACACTTATACCTCCCTTCAGACACACCCTGCCCAGTCCTTTTCCTTTTCGTAACTTTAGTCAACTCTCGGGTTCTGTGAGTCTGCTGCTGTTTTACTCCTTCAGTTTTTCTTTGTTGTTATACTCCACACATGAGTGAAATCACTTGGTACTTGTCTTTCTCCGCCTGGCCTATTACTTTGAACATACTGCCGTCTACCTCCATCCACATCACTGCAAATGATAGTATTTGTTTTCTTCTTAAGGCTGCTTACTGCACTTTTTAAACTGGATATCATTCTTCCTTTCTGTTTGTAGTTTAGCTCTGTTATTCACCATTCAACATCTGGTTATGAACAATAGCTTTGTGTCAATCGATATGTATCTGTATCTATCTATCTAATGGTCTGTCTGTCTATGTATGTATGTATGTATGTATGTATGTATCTATGTATCTATGAATCTATCCATTTACCTATCTATCTATCTATCTATCTATCTATCTATCTATCTATCTATCTATCTATCTATCTTCCTATCATCTATCTATGATGTCTATCATCTGTCAATCTATGTACCTATCTATCTATCTTTCATCTGTCGTCTGTCTACCTATCTATCTATGAATCAATCAGCTTTTTGTCAGCCCATCTATCCTTATGTACAGAACAGTTAACAACATAGCCTATGTCTCTTCCATACATTATGCTTCCAGAAACGTTGCAAGGTAACTAAGCCATAAGGAGAGCACTGTGTTCACCAATACACTTTCAGGTAGACTCAGCCGCGTGTGCTTACAAAACCAGTAAATGGAGGTGAAAGGACTTGAACCGTATCTCTGTCCTCTGTCCTCTGTCCTCTTATAATTCCTGCTCGCTTATTGACTTTATTTAGCCACATTCAGTGAGTAAGTGATCCCTGAAGACCACAAGTATCCTTCCTCTGGGCTTGTTGTCTACAGAAAAGTGTACTTGGTTCTTTGCACACCACCATGTTTGTGGGACATCGGCGTGATCACTGCTGATAGGTGGAGGGACAAATATAAAGGAACACATGTTTCTGGACAGGAGCAGCTGGGAACAAAGAGTGTGTTGTGGAGTGAAGTGTTTATTTGAGGGTCCAAACTTCCCTCTTTAGGTGGTTATTACATCTTTACATTCGTGAACATCATAAAAAGCAATGATTTTAAAAGCCCAGACGCATATTATTACAGCAATTCATTTGTTGAGGTGAGAGGAAATTAGAAGGAAGTTGCTGCACAACTACATCTAGGCCTGAGCACTGCTGAAATCAAACAAAAAGAATTCACGGTGGCTAGATAGGGCTATTTCCTACTGACTCTCTCTGGGGACTCATAGAGAATCCATTTGTTTGTTTCTCAGTTTCACTTGTATAGGTTACGTGTCCCCACCCCTTCAGCTTGTAGTTTGTCTGTGTCCTTGGATCTCAAGTGAGTCTCCAGTAAGGGAGCACGAAGGTGGTCTTGAGTTTTAATCAGTTCTTCTAACCCTGTGTCTTTTGATAGGAGCACTCAAAGCCTGTACTTCTATTCTGATATTTGAGAGCTGAGCTCTTACTGCACTTTGAAATTTTTTTTGTTCTCATTAATATACAATCACATGCAGAATATTATGTTTTCCAGTCTAACACCTTCAGAAAGTCCCCCCCAAATCCCAGTTACAGTCGCTGTCCATCAGCATGTACTAAGATGCTGTACAATCACTACATGTCTTCTCTGTGTTGTACAGCCCTACCCATGACCCCCACCCTAAACATTATACATTCTAATCCTAATGCCCCTATTCTTTCTCTCCACCCTTATTACTCCCTTCAAACAAACCCTACAAAGTCCCTTTCTCTTTGGTAACTGTTAGTCCACTCTCGGGTTCTGTGAGTCTGCTGCTGTCTTTTCCTTCCATTTTACTTTGTTATCATACTCCACACATGAGTGAAATCATTTGGTACATGTATTTCTCCGCCTGGCCTATTTGACTGAGCATAATACCCTCTAGCTCCATCCACGTTATTGCAAATGATAGGATTTGTTTTCTTCTTATGGCTGCTTACTGCACTTTTTAAACGTTATTTCATTCTTCTTTTTTGTTTGTAGTTTCGCTATGTGCTTTCACCATTGCTCTCATGGCTACGAGCAGTAGCTTTGTGTTAATCGATATGTACCTATGTCTATCTATCTGTCTGTCTATCTATTTATCAATCAATCAATTAATCATCTTTTTGTCTGCACATCTGTACTTATGTACAGAACAGTTAACCATATGTCCTATATCACTTTCCTACACTATGCTTCCAAAAATCCTGCAAATTATCTAGGCTGTAGAGAGAGCACTGGGTTCACCGAGACACTTGCAGGTCGAGTCGGCCTCGTGTACATACAAAACCAGGAAATGGTTTTGCTGGGACTTGAACCCGTGTCTCTATCCTCTGTCCTCTTTCATCTCCTTCTAACTTGCTGTCTGTATTTAGCCACATTCTTTGACCAAGTGCTCCCTGAAGACCGCAAGTATCATTCCTCTGGGCCTGTTGTCGACAGAAAAGTAAACATGTTGCTTTGTTCA
Organism: Manis pentadactyla; assembly: GCF_030020395.1. Taxonomy (NCBI): domain Eukaryota; kingdom Metazoa; phylum Chordata; class Mammalia; order Pholidota; family Manidae; genus Manis; species Manis pentadactyla. The sequence goes on along the minus strand of NC_080027.1, from coordinate 5,600,395 downwards.
CCGCCATGTTTGAAGGACATCAGCGTGATCACCGCCGATAGGACGGAGGGTCAAATAAAAAGGTACACCAATTTCTAGAAAGGAGCAGTTGGGAGCTAAGAGTGCATTGTGGAGTGACGTGTTTATTTGAGTGTCCAAACTTCCGTCTTTAGGTGGTTATTAGATCTTCACATTCGTGAACATCATAAAACCCACTGATTTCAAAGGCCCAGATGCTTTTTATTTCAGCAACTCAGTTGTTGAAGTGAGAGAAAATGAGAAGTATATTGCTGCACCACTAAATCAATGGCTGGGAACTGCTGAAACCAAACAAAAAGAATTCACAGTGGCCAGGTAGGGCTACTTTCTGCTGACTGACTCTGGGGACTCAAACAGAATCCATTTGTTTGATTGTTTTTCATTTTCACTCGTGTAGGTTACATGTCCACACATCTTCGGCTTGCAGTTTGTCTGTGTCCTTGGATCTCAAGTGAGTCTACTGTAAGTGAGCACGTAGGTGTCTTGAGTTTCATCCCTTCTTTTAACCCTGTGTCTTTTGTTTGCAGCACTCAGTGCCTGACCTTTTATTCTGATGATACAGAGCTGTGCACTTATTGCACTTAAAGAATTTTTTTATGATTAATCTTCAATCACGTGAAGGACATTATGTTTACTAAGATCCCCCCTTCACCAAATCCCCCCGAGAAACCTCTTCAGTCGCTGTCTATCAGCGTAGTTGGATGCTGTAGACCCCTTCACCATGTCCCCCCCACAGACCGCGTTACAGTCGCTGTCCATCAGTGAGTTGTAAGATGCTATATGATCTCTACTAGTCTTCTCTGTGTTGTACAGTACTCCCCATGCACACCCGACCCCACGCATTATACATGCTAATCCTAATGCCCCCATTCTTTCTTCCCACACTTATACCTCCCTTCAGACACACCCTGCCCAGTCCTTTTCCTTTTCGTAACTTTAGTCAACTCTCGGGTTCTGTGAGTCTGCTGCTGTTTTTCTCCTTCAGTTTTTCTTTGTTGTTATACTCCACACATGAGTGAAATCACTTGGTACTTGTCTTTCTCCGCCTGGCCTATTACTTTGAACATACTGCCGTCTACCTCCATCCACATCACTGCAAATGATAGTATTTGTTTTCTTCTTAAGGCTGCTTACTGCACTTTTTAAACTGGATATCATTCTTCCTTTCTGTTTGTAGTTTAGCTCTGTTATTCACCATTCAACATCTGGTTATGAACAATAGCTTTGTGTCAATCGATATGTATCTGTATCTATCTATCTAATGGTCTGTCTGTCTATGTATGTATGTATGTATGTATGTATGTATCTATGTATCTATGAATCTATCCATTTACCTATCTATCTATCTATCTATCTATCTATCTATCTATCTATCTATCTATCTATCTATCTATCTTCCTATCATCTATCTATGATGTCTATCATCTGTCAATCTATGTACCTATCTATCTATCTTTCATCTGTCGTCTGTCTACCTATCTATCTATGAATCAATCAGCTTTTTGTCAGCCCATCTATCCTTATGTACAGAACAGTTAACAACATAGCCTATGTCTCTTCCATACATTATGCTTCCAGAAACGTTGCAAGGTAACTAAGCCATAAGGAGAGCACTGTGTTCACCAATACACTTTCAGGTAGACTCAGCCGCGTGTGCTTACAAAACCAGTAAATGGAGGTGAAAGGACTTGAACCGTATCTCTGTCCTCTGTCCTCTGTCCTCTTATAATTCCTGCTCACTTATTGACTTTATTTAGCCACATTCAGTGAGTAAGTGATCCCTGAAGACCACAAGTATCCTTCCTCTGGGCTTGTTGTCTACAGAAAAGTGTACTTGGTTCTTTGCACACCACCATGTTTGTGGGACATCGGCGTGATCACTGCTGATAGGTGGAGGGACAAATATAAAGGAACACATGTTTCTGGACAGGAGCAGCTGGGAACAAAGAGTGTGTTGTGGAGTGAAGTGTTTATTTGAGGGTCCAAACTTCCCTCTTTAGGTGGTTATTACATCTTTACATTCGTGAACATCATAAAAAGCAATGATTTTAAAAGCCCAGACGCATATTATTACAGCAATTCATTTGTTGAGGTGAGAGGAAATTAGAAGGAAGTTGCTGCACAACTACATCTAGGCCTGAGCACTGCTGAAATCAAACAAAAAGAATTCACGGTGGCTAGATAGGGCTATTTCCTACTGACTCTCTCTGGGGACTCATAGAGAATCCATTTGTTTGTTTCTCAGTTTCACTTGTATAGGTTACGTGTCCCCACCCCTTCAGCTTGTAGTTTGTCTGTGTCCTTGGATCTCAAGTGAGTCTCCAGTAAGGGAGCACGAAGGTGGTCTTGAGTTTTAATCAGTTCTTCTAACCCTGTGTCTTTTGATAGGAGCACTCAAAGCCTGTACTTCTATTCTGATATTTGAGAGCTGAGCTCTTACTGCACTTTGAAATTTTTTTTGTTCTCATTAATATACAATCACATGCAGAATATTATGTTTTCCAGTCTAACACCTTCAGAAAGTCCCCCCCAAATCCCAGTTACAGTCGCTGTCCATCAGCATGTACTAAGATGCTGTACAATCACTACATGTCTTCTCTGTGTTGTACAGCCCTACCCATGACCCCCACCCTAAACATTATACATTCTAATCCTAATGCCCCTATTCTTTCTCTCCACCCTTATTACTCCCTTCAAACAAACCCTACAAAGTCCCTTTCTCTTTGGTAACTGTTAGTCCACTCTCGGGTTCTGTGAGTCTGCTGCTGTCTTTTCCTTCCATTTTACTTTGTTATCATACTCCACACATGAGTGAAATCATTTGGTACATGTATTTCTCCGCCTGGCCTATTTGACTGAGCATAATACCCTCTAGCTCCATCCACGTTATTGCAAATGATAGGATTTGTTTTCTTCTTATGGCTGCTTACTGCACTTTTTAAACGTTATTTCATTCTTCTTTTTTGTTTGTAGTTTCGCTATGTGCTTTCACCATTGCTCTCATGGCTACGAGCAGTAGCTTTGTGTTAATCGATATGTACCTATGTCTATCTATCTGTCTGTCTATCTATTTATCAATCAATCAATTAATCATCTTTTTGTCTGCACATCTGTACTTATGTACAGAACAGTTAACCATATGTCCTATATCACTTTCCTACACTATGCTTCCAAAAATCCTGCAAATTATCTAGGCTGTAGAGAGAGCACTGGGTTCACCGAGACACTTGCAGGTCGAGTCGGCCTCGTGTACATACAAAACCAGGAAATGGTTTTGCTGGGACTTGAACCCGTGTCTCTATCCTCTGTCCTCTTTCATCTCCTTCTAACTTGCTGTCTGTATTTAGCCACATTCTTTGACCAAGTGCTCCCTGAAGACCGCAAGTATCATTCCTCTGGGCCTGTTGTCGACAGAAAAGTAAACATGTTGCTTTGTTCACCGCCATGTTTGAAGGACATCAGCGTGATCACCGCCGATAGGACGGAGGGTCAAATAAAAAGGTACACCAATTTCTAGAAAGGAGCAGTTGGGAGCTAAGAGTGCATTGTGGAGTGACGTGTTTATTTGAGTGTCCAAACTTCCGTCTTTAGGTGGTTATTAGATCTTCACATTCGTGAACATCATAAAACCCACTGATTTCAAAGGCCCAGATGCTTTTTATTTCAGCAACTCAGTTGTTGAAGTGAGAGAAAATGAGAAGTATATTGCTGCACCACTAAATCAATGGCTGGGAACTGCTGAAACCAAACAAAAAGAATTCACAGTGGCCAGGTAGGGCTACTTTCTGCTGACTGACTCTGGGGACTCAAACAGAATCCATTTGTTTGATTGTTTTTCATTTTCACTCGTGTAGGTTACATGTCCACACATCTTCGGCTTGCAGTTTGTCTGTGTCCTTGGATCTCAAGTGAGTCTACTGTAAGTGAGCACGTAGGTGTCTTGAGTTTCATCCCTTCTTTTAACCCTGTGTCTTTTGTTTGCAGCACTCAGTGCCTGACCTTTTATTCTGATGATACAGAGCTGTGCACTTATTGCACTTAAAGAATTTTTTTATGATTAATCTTCAATCACGTGAAGGACATTATGTTTACTAAGATCCCCCCTTCACCAAATCCCCCCGAGAAACCTCTTCAGTCGCTGTCTATCAGCGTAGTTGGATGCTGTAGACCCCTTCACCATGTCCCCCCCACAGACCGCGTTACAGTCGCTGTCCATCAGTGAGTTGTAAGATGCTATATGATCTCTACTAGTCTTCTCTGTGTTGTACAGTACTCCCCATGCACACCCGACCCCACGCATTATACATGCTAATCCTAACGCCCCCATTCTTTCTTCCCACACTTATACCTCCCTTCAGACACACCCTGCCCAGTCCTTTTCCTTTTCGTAACTTTAGTCAACTCTCGGGTTCTGTGAGTCTGCTGCTGTTTTTCTCCTTCAGTTTTTCTTTGTTGTTATACTCCACACATGAGTGAAATCACTTGGTACTTGTCTTTCTCCGCCTGGCCTATTACTTTGAACATACTGCCGTCTACCTCCATCCACATCACTGCAAATGATAGTATTTGTTTTCTTCTTAAGGCTGCTTACTGCACTTTTTAAACTGGATATCATTCTTCCTTTCTGTTTGTAGTTTAGCTCTGTTATTCACCATTCAACATCTGGTTATGAACAATAGCTTTGTGTCAATCGATATGTATCTGTATCTATCTATCTAATGGTCTGTCTGTCTATGTATGTATGTATGTATGTATGTATGTATCTATGTATCTATGAATCTATCCATTTACCTATCTATCTATCTATCTATCTATCTATCTATCTATCTATCTATCTATCTATCTATCTTCCTATCATCTATCTATGATGTCTATCATCTGTCAATCTATGTACCTATCTATCTATCTTTCATCTGTCGTCTGTCTACCTATCTATCTATGAATCAATCAGCTTTTTGTCAGCCCATCTATCCTTATGTACAGAACAGTTAACAACATAGCCTATGTCTCTTCCATACATTATGCTTCCAGAAACGTTGCAAGGTAACTAAGCCATAAGGAGAGCACTGTGTTCACCAATACACTTTCAGGTAGACTCAGCCGCGTGTGCTTACAAAACCAGTAAATGGAGGTGAAAGGACTTGAACCGTATCTCTGTCCTCTGTCCTCTGTCCTCTTATAATTCCTGCTCGCTTATTGACTTTATTTAGCCACATTCAGTGAGTAAGTGATCCCTGAAGACCACAAGTATCCTTCCTCTGGGCTTGTTGTCTACAGAAAAGTGTACTTGGTTCTTTGCACACCACCATGTTTGTGGGACATCGGCGTGATCACTGCTGATAGGTGGAGGGACAAATATAAAGGAACACATGTTTCTGGACAGGAGCAGCTGGGAACAAAGAGTGTGTTGTGGAGTGAAGTGTTTATTTGAGGGTCCAAACTTCCCTCTTTAGGTGGTTATTACATCTTTACATTCGTGAACATCATAAAAAGCAATGATTTTAAAAGCCCAGACGCATATTATTACAGCAATTCATTTGTTGAGGTGAGAGGAAATTAGAAGGAAGTTGCTGCACAACTACATCTAGGCCTGAGCACTGCTGAAATCAAACAAAAAGAATTCACGGTGGCTAGATAGGGCTATTTCCTACTGACTCTCTCTGGGGACTCATAGAGAATCCATTTGTTTGTTTCTCAGTTTCACTTGTATAGGTTACGTGTCCCCACCCCTTCAGCTTGTAGTTTGTCTGTGTCCTTGGATCTCAAGTGAGTCTCCAGTAAGGGAGCACGAAGGTGGTCTTGAGTTTTAATCAGTTCTTCTAACCCTGTGTCTTTTGATAGGAGCACTCAAAGCCTGTACTTCTATTCTGATATTTGAGAGCTGAGCTCTTACTGCACTTTGAAATTTTTTTTGTTCTCATTAATATACAATCACATGCAGAATATTATGTTTTCCAGTCTAACACCTTCAGAAAGTCCCCCCCAAATCCCAGTTACAGTCGCTGTCCATCAGCATGTACTAAGATGCTGTACAATCACTACATGTCTTCTCTGTGTTGTACAGCCCTACCCATGACCCCCACCCTAAACATTATACATTCTAATCCTAATGCCCCTATTCTTTCTCTCCACCCTTATTACTCCCTTCAAACAAACCCTACAAAGTCCCTTTCTCTTTGGTAACTGTTAGTCCACTCTCGGGTTCTGTGAGTCTGCTGCTGTCTTTTCCTTCCATTTTACTTTGTTATCATACTCCACACATGAGTGAAATCATTTGGTACATGTATTTCTCCGCCTGGCCTATTTGACTGAGCATAATACCCTCTAGCTCCATCCACGTTATTGCAAATGATAGGATTTGTTTTCTTCTTATGGCTGCTTACTGCACTTTTTAAACGTTATTTCATTCTTCTTTTTTGTTTGTAGTTTCGCTATGTGCTTTCACCATTGCTCTCATGGCTACGAGCAGTAGCTTTGTGTTAATCGATATGAACCTATATCTATCTATCTGTCTGTCTATCTATTTATCAATCAATCAATTAATCATCTTTTTGTCTGCACATCTGTACTTATGTACAGAACAGTTAACCATATGTCCTATATCACTTTCCTACACTATGCTTCCAAAAATCCTGCAAATTATCTAGGCTGTAGAGAGAGCACTGGGTTCACCGAGACACTTGCAGGTCGAGTCGGCCTCGTGTACATACAAAACCAGGAAATGGTTTTGCTGGGACTTGAACCCGTGTCTCTATCCTCTGTCCTCTTTCATCTCCTTCTAACTTGCTGTCTGTATTTAGCCACATTCTTTGACCAAGTGCTCCCTGAAGACGGCAAGCATCATTCCTCTGGGCCTGTTGTCGACAGAAAAGTAAACATGTTGCTTTGTTCACCGCCATGTTTGAAGGACATCAGCGTGATCACCGCCGATAGGACGGAGGGTCAAATAAAAAGGTACACCAATTTCTAGAAAGGAGCAGTTGGGAGCTAAGAGTGCATTGTGGAGTGACGTGTTTATTTGAGTGTCCAAACTTCCGTCTTTAGGTGGTTATTAGATCTTCACATTCGTGAACATCATAAAACCCACTGATTTCAAAGGCCCAGATGCTTTTTATTTCAGCAACTCAGTTGTTGAAGTGAGAGAAAATGAGAAGTATATTGCTGCACCACTAAATCAATGGCTGGGAACTGCTGAAACCAAACAAAAAGAATTCACAGTGGCCAGGTAGGGCTACTTTCTGCTGACTGTCTCTGGGGACTCAAACAGAATCCATTTGTTTGATTGTTTTTCATTTTCATTCGTGTAGGGTACATGTCCACACATCTTCGGCTTGCAGTTTGTCTGTGTCCTTGGATCTCAAGTGAGTCTACTGTAAGTGAGCACGTAGGTGTCTTGAATTTCATCCCTTCTTTTAACCCTGTGTCTTTTGTTTGCAGCACTCAGTGCCTGACCTTTTATTCTGATGATACAGAGCTGTGCACTTATTGCACTTAAAGAATTTTTTTTATGATTAATCTTCAATCACGTGAAGGACATTATGTTTACTAAGGTCCCCCCTTCACCAAATCCCCCCGAGAAACCTCTTCAGTCGCTGTCTATCAGCGTAGTTGGATGCTGTAGACCCCTTCACCATGTCCCCCCCACAGTCCGCGTTACAGTCGCTGTCCATCAGTGAGTTGTAAGATGCTATAAGATCTCTACTAGTCTTCTCTGTGTTGTACAGTACTCCCCATGCACACCCGACCCCACGCATTATACATGCTAATCCTAATGCCCCCATTCTTTCTTCCCACACTTATACCTCCCTTCAGACACACCCTGCCCAGTCCTTTTCCTTTTCGTAACTTTAGTCAACTCTCGGGTTCTGTGAGTCTGCTGCTGTTTTTCTCCTTCAGTTTTTCTTTGTTGTTATACTCCACACATGAGTGAAATCACTTGGTACTTGTCTTTCTCCGCCTGGCCTATTACTTTGAACATACTGCCGTCTACCTCCATCCACATCACTGCAAATGATAGTATTTGTTTTCTTCTTAAGGCTGCTTACTGCACTTTTTAAACTGGATATCATTCTTCCTTTCTGTTTGTAGTTTAGCTCTGTTATTCACCATTCAACATCTGGTTATGAACAATAGCTTTGTGTCAATCGATATGTATCTGTATCTATCTATCTAATGGTCTGTCTGTCTATGTATGTATGTATGTATGTATGTATGTATCTATGTATCTATGAATCTATCCATTTATCTATCTATCTATCTATCTATCTATCTATCTATCTATCTATCTATCTATCTTCCTATCATCTATCTATGATGTCTATCATCTATCAATCTATGTACCTATCTATCTATCTTTCATCTGTCGTCTGTCTACCTATCTATCTATGAATCAATCATCTTTTTGTCAGCCCATCTATCCTTATGTACAGAACAGTTAACAACATAGCCTATGTCTCTTCCATACATTATGCTTCCAGAAACGTTGCAAGGTAACTAAGCCATAAGGAGAGCACTGTGTTCACCAATACACTTTCAGGTAGACTCAGCCGCGTGTGCTTAGAAAACCAGTAAATGGAGGTGAAAGGACTTGAACCGTATCTCTGTCCTCTGTCCTCTGTCCTCTTATAATTCCTGCTCGCTTATTGACTTTATTTAGCCACATTCAGTGAGTAAGTGATCCCTGAAGACCACAAGTATCCTTCCTCTGGGCTTGTTGTCTACAGAAAAGTGTACTTGGTTCTTTGCACACCACCATGTTTGTGGGACATCGGCGTGATCACTGCTGATAGGTGGAGGGACAAATATAAAGGAACACATGTTTCTGGACAGGAGCAGCTGGGAACAAAGAGTGTGTTGTGGAGTGAAGTGTTTATTTGAGGGTCCAAACTTCCCTCTTTAGGTGGTTATTACATCTTTACATTCGTGAACATCATAAAAAGCAATGATTTTAAAAGCCCAGACGCATATTATTACAGCAATTCATTTGTTGAGGTGAGAGGAAATTAGAAGGAAGTTGCTGCACAACTACATCTAGGCCTGAGCACTGCTGAAATCAAACAAAAAGAATTCACGGTGGCTAGATAGGGCTATTTCCTACTGACTCTCTCTGGGGACTCATAGAGAATCCATTTGTTTGTTTCTCAGTTTCACTTGTATAGGTTACGTGTCCCCACCCCTTCAGCTTGTAGTTTGTCTGTGTCCTTGGATCTCAAGTGAGTCTCCAGTAAGGGAGCACGAAGGTGGTCTTGAGTTTTAATCAGTTCTTCTAACCCTGTGTCTTTTGATAGGAGCACTCAAAGCCTGTACTTCTATTCTGATATTTGAGAGCTGAGCTCTTACTGCACTTTGAAATTTTTTTTGTTCTCATTAATATACAATCACATGCAGAATATTATGTTTTCCAGTCTAACACCTTCAGAAAGTCCCCCCCAAATCCCAGTTACAGTCGCTGTCCATCAGCATGTAGTAAGATGCTGTACAATCACTACATGTCTTCTCTGTGTTGTACAGCCCTACCCATGACCCCCACCCTAAACATTATACATTCTAATCCTAATGCCCTATTCTTTCTCTCCACCCTTATTACTCCCTTCAAACAAACCCTACAAAGTCCCTTTCTCTTTGGTAACTGTTAGTCCACTCTCGGGTTCTGTGAGTCTGCTGCTGTCTTTTCCTTCCATTTTACTTTGTTATCATACTCCACACATGAGTGAAATCATTTGGTACATGTATTTCTCCGCCTGGCCTATTTGACTGAGCATAATACCCTCTAGCTCCATCCACGTTATTGCAAATGATAGGATTTGTTTTCTTCTTATGGCTGCTTACTGCACTTTTTAAACGTTATTTCATTCTTCTTTTTTGTTTGTAGTTTCGCTATGTGCTTTCACCATTGCTCTCATGGCTACGAGCAGTAGCTTTGTGTTAATCGATATGTACCTATGTCTATCTATCTGTCTGTCTATCTATTTATCAATCAATCAATTAATCATCTTTTTGTCTGCACATCTGTACTTATGTACAGAACAGTTAACCATATGTCCTATATCACTTTCCTACACTATGCTTCCAAAAATCCTGCAAATTATCTAGGCTGTAGAGAGAGCACTGGGTTCACCGAGACACTTGCAGGTCGAGTCGGCCTCGTGTACATACAAAACCAGGAAATGGTTTTGCTGGGACTTGAACCCGTGTCTCTATCCTCTGTCCTCTTTCATCTCCTTCTAACTTGCTGTCTGTATTTAGCCACATTCTTTGACCAAGTGCTCCCTGAAGACCGCAAGTATCATTCCTCTGGGCCTGTTGTCGACAGAAAAGTAAACATGTTGCTTTGTTCACCGCCATGTTTGAAGGACATCAGCGTGATCACCGCCGATAGGACGGAGGGTCAAATAAAAAGGTACACCAATTTCTAGAAAGGAGCAGTTGGGAGCTAAGAGTGCATTGTGGAGTGACGTGTTTATTTGAGTGTCCAAACTTCCGTCTTTAGGTGGTTATTAGATCTTCACATTCGTGAACATCATAAAACCCACTGATTTCAAAGGCCCAGATGCTTTTTATTTCAGCAACTCAGTTGTTGAAGTGAGAGAAAATGAGAAGTATATTGCTGCACCACTAAATCAATGGCTGGGAACTGCTGAAACCAAACAAAAAGAATTCACAGTGGCCAGGTAGGGCTACTTTCTGCTGACTGACTCTGGGGACTCAAACAGAATCCATTTGTTTGATTGTTTTTCATTTTCACTCGTGTAGGTTACATGTCCACACATCTTCGGCTTGCAGTTTGTCTGTGTCCTTGGATCTCAAGTGAGTCTACTGTAAGTGAGCACGTAGGTGTCTTGAGTTTCATCCCTTCTTTTAACCCTGTGTCTTTTGTTTGCAGCACTCAGTGCCTGACCTTTTATTCTGATGATACAGAGCTGTGCACTTATTGCACTTAAAGAATTTTTTTATGATTAATCTTCAATCACGTGAAGGACATTATGTTTACTAAGATCCCCCCTTCACCAAATCCCCCCGAGAAACCTCTTCAGTCGCTGTCTATCAGCGTAGTTGGATGCTGTAGACCCCTTCACCATGTCCCCCCCACAGACCGCGTTACAGTCGCTGTCCATCAGTGAGTTGTAAGATGCTATATGATCTCTACTAGTCTTCTCTGTGTTGTACAGTACTCCCCATGCACACCCGACCCCACGCATTATACATGCTAATCCTAATGCCCCCATTCTTTCTTCCCACACTTATACCTCCCTTCAGACACACCCTGCCCAGTCCTTTTCCTTTTCGTAACTTTAGTCAACTCTCGGGTTCTGTGAGTCTGCTGCTGTTTTTCTCCTTCAGTTTTTCTTTGTTGTTATACTCCACACATGAGTGAAATCACTTGGTACTTGTCTTTCTCCGCCTGGCCTATTACTTTGAACATACTGCCGTCTACCTCCATCCACATCACTGCAAATGATAGTATTTGTTTTCTTCTTAAGGCTGCTTACTGCACTTTTTAAACTGGATATCATTCTTCCTTTCTGTTTGTAGTTTAGCTCTGTTATTCACCATTCAACATCTGGTTATGAACAATAGCTTTGTGTCAATCGATATGTATCTGTATCTATCTATCTAATGGTCTGTCTGTCTATGTATGTATGTATGTATGTATGTATGTATCTATGTATCTATGAATCTATCCATTTACCTATCTATCTATCTATCTATCTATCTATCTATCTATCTATCTATCTATCTATCTATCTTCCTATCATCTATCTATGATGTCTATCATCTGTCAATCTATGTACCTATCTATCTATCTTTCATCTGTCGTCTGTCTACCTATCTATCTATGAATCAATCAGCTTTTTGTCAGCCCATCTATCCTTATGTACAGAACAGTTAACAACATAGCCTATGTCTCTTCCATACATTATGCTTCCAGAAACGTTGCAAGGTAACTAAGCCATAAGGAGAGCACTGTGTTCACCAATACACTTTCAGGTAGACTCAGCCGCGTGTGCTTACAAAACCAGTAAATGGAGGTGAAAGGACTTGAACCGTATCTCTGTCCTCTGTCCTCTGTCCTCTTATAATTCCTGCTCGCTTATTGACTTTATTTAGCCACATTCAGTGAGTAAGTGATCCCTGAAGACCACAAGTATCCTTCCTCTGGGCTTGTTGTCTACAGAAAAGTGTACTTGGTTCTTTGCACACCACCATGTTTGTGGGACATCGGCGTGATCACTGCTGATAGGTGGAGGGACAAATATAAAGGAACACATGTTTCTGGACAGGAGCAGCTGGGAACAAAGAGTGTGTTGTGGAGTGAAGTGTTTATTTGAGGGTCCAAACTTCCCTCTTTAGGTGGTTATTACATCTTTACATTCGTGAACATCATAAAAAGCAATGATTTTAAAAGCCCAGACGCATATTATTACAGCAATTCATTTGTTGAGGTGAGAGGAAATTAGAAGGAAGTTGCTGCACAACTACATCTAGGCCTGAGCACTGCTGAAATCAAACAAAAAGAATTCACGGTGGCTAGATAGGGCTATTTCCTACTGACTCTCTCTGGGGACTCATAGAGAATCCATTTGTTTGTTTCTCAGTTTCACTTGTATAGGTTACGTGTCCCCACCCCTTCAGCTTGTAGTTTGTCTGTGTCCTTGGATCTCAAGTGAGTCTCCAGTAAGGGAGCACGAAGGTGGTCTTGAGTTTTAATCAGTTCTTCTAACCCTGTGTCTTTTGATAGGAGCACTCAAAGCCTGTACTTCTATTCTGATATTTGAGAGCTGAGCTCTTACTGCACTTTGAAATTTTTTTTGTTCTCATTAATATACAATCACATGCAGAATATTATGTTTTCCAGTCTAACACCTTCAGAAAGTCCCCCCCAAATCCCAGTTACAGTCGCTGTCCATCAGCATGTACTAAGATGCTGTACAATCACTACATGTCTTCTCTGTGTTGTACAGCCCTACCCATGACCCCCACCCTAAACATTATACATTCTAATCCTAATGCCCCTATTCTTTCTCTCCACCCTTATTACTCCCTTCAAACAAACCCTACAAAGTCCCTTTCTCTTTGGTAACTGTTAGTCCACTCTCGGGTTCTGTGAGTCTGCTGCTGTCTTTTCCTTCCATTTTACTTTGTTATCATACTCCACACATGAGTGAAATCATTTGGTACATGTATTTCTCCGCCTGGCCTATTTGACTGAGCATAATACCCTCTAGCTCCATCCACGTTATTGCAAATGATAGGATTTGTTTTCTTCTTATGGCTGCTTACTGCACTTTTTAAACGTTATTTCATTCTTCTTTTTTGTTTGTAGTTTCGCTATGTGCTTTCACCATTGCTCTCATGGCTACGAGCAGTAGCTTTGTGTTAATCGATATGTACCTATGTCTATCTATCTGTCTGTCTATCTATTTATCAATCAATCAATTAATCATCTTTTTGTCTGCACATCTGTACTTATGTACAGAACAGTTAACCATATGTCCTATATCACTTTCCTACACTATGCTTCCAAAAATCCTGCAAATTATCTAGGCTGTAGAGAGAGCACTGGGTTCACCGAGACACTTGCAGGTCGAGTCGGCCTCGTGTACATACAAAACCAGGAAATGGTTTTGCTGGGACTTGAACCCGTGTCTCTATCCTCTGTCCTCTTTCATCTCCTTCTAACTTGCTGTCTGTATTTAGCCACATTCTTTGACCAAGTGCTCCCTGAAGACCGCAAGTATCATTCCTCTGGGCCTGTTGTCGACAGAAAAGTAAACATGTTGCTTTGTTCACCGCCATGTTTGAAGGACATCAGCGTGATCACCGCCGATAGGACGGAGGGTCAAATAAAAAGGTACACCAATTTCTAGAAAGGAGCAGTTGGGAGCTAAGAGTGCATTGTGGAGTGACGTGTTTATTTGAGTGTCCAAACTTCCGTCTTTAGGTGGTTATTAGATCTTCACATTCGTGAACATCATAAAACCCACTGATTTCAAAGGCCCAGATGCTTTTTATTTCAGCAACTCAGTTGTTGAAGTGAGAGAAAATGAGAAGTATATTGCTGCACCACTAAATCAATGGCTGGGAACTGCTGAAACCAAACAAAAAGAATTCACAGTGGCCAGGTAGGGCTACTTTCTGCTGACTGACTCTGGGGACTCAAACAGAATCCATTTGTTTGATTGTTTTTCATTTTCACTCGTGTAGGTTACATGTCCACACATCTTCGGCTTGCAGTTTGTCTGTGTCCTTGGATCTCAAGTGAGTCTACTGTAAGTGAGCACGTAGGTGTCTTGAGTTTCATCCCTTCTTTTAACCCTGTGTCTTTTGTTTGCAGCACTCAGTGCCTGACCTTTTATTCTGATGATACAGAGCTGTGCACTTATTGCACTTAAAGAATTTTTTTATGATTAATCTTCAATCACGTGAAGGACATTATGTTTACTAAGATCCCCCCTTCACCAAATCCCCCTGAGAAACCTCTTCAGTCGCTATCAGCGTAGTTGGATGCTGTAGACCCCTTCACCATGTCCCCCCCACAGACCGCGTTACAGTCGCTGTCCATCAGTGAGTTGTAAGATGCTATATGATCTCTACTAGTCTTCTCTGTGTTGTACAGTACTCCCCATGCACACCCGACCCCACGCATTATACATGCTAATCCTAATGCCCCCATTCTTTCTTCCCACACTTATACCTCCCTTCAGACACACCCTGCCCAGTCCTTTTCCTTTTCGTAACTTTAGTCAACTCTCGGGTTCTGTGAGTCTGCTGCTGTTTTTCTCCTTCAGTTTTTCTTTGTTGTTATACTCCACACATGAGTGAAATCACTTGGTACTTGTCTTTCTCCGCCTGGCCTATTACTTTGAACATACTGCCGTCTACCTCCATCCACATCACTGCAAATGATAGTATTTGTTTTCTTCTTAAGGCTGCTTACTGCACTTTTTAAACTGGATATCATTCTTCCTTTCTGTTTGTAGTTTAGCTCTGTTATTCACCATTCAACATCTGGTTATGAACAATAGCTTTGTGTCAATCGATATGTATCTGTATCTATCTATCTAATGGTCTGTCTGTCTATGTATGTATGTATGTATGTATGTATCTATGTATCTATGAATCTATCCATTTACCTATCTATCTATCTATCTATCTATCTATCTATCTATCTATCTATCTATCTATCTATCTATCTATCTATCTTCCTATCATCTATCTATGATGTCTATCATCTGTCAATCTATGTACCTATCTATCTATCTTTCATCTGTCGTCTGTCTACCTATCTATCTATGAATCAATCAGCTTTTTGTCAGCCCATCTATCCTTATGTACAGAACAGTTAACAACATAGCCTATGTCTCTTCCATACATTATGCTTCCAGAAACGTTGCAAGGTAACTAAGCCATAAGGAGAGCACTGTGTTCACCAATACACTTTCAGGTAGACTCAGCCGCGTGTGCTTACAAAACCAGTAAATGGAGGTGAAAGGACTTGAACCGTATCTCTGTCCTCTGTCCTCTGTCCTCTTATAATTCCTGCTCGCTTATTGACTTTATTTAGCCACATTCAGTGAGTAAGTGATCCCTGAAGACCACAAGTATCCTTCCTCTGGGCTTGTTGTCTACAGAAAAGTGTACTTGGTTCTTTGCACACCACCATGTTTGTGGGACATCGGCGTGATCACTGCTGATAGGTGGAGGGACAAATATAAAGGAACACATGTTTCTGGACAGGAGCAGCTGGGAACAAAGAGTGTGTTGTGGAGTGAAGTGTTTATTTGAGGGTCCAAACTTCCCTCTTTAGGTGGTTATTACATCTTTACATTCGTGAACATCATAAAAAGCAATGATTTTAAAAGCCCAGACGCATATTATTACAGCAATTCATTTGTTGAGGTGAGAGGAAATTAGAAGGAAGTTGCTGCACAACTACATCTAGGCCTGAGCACTGCTGAAATCAAACAAAAAGAATTCACGGTGGCTAGATAGGGCTATTTCCTACTGACTCTCTCTGGGGACTCATAGAGAATCCATTTGTTTGTTTCTCAGTTTCACTTGTATAGGTTACGTGTCCCCACCCCTTCAGCTTGTAGTTTGTCTGTGTCCTTGGATCTCAAGTGAGTCTCCAGTAAGGGAGCACGAAGGTGGTCTTGAGTTTTAATCAGTTCTTCTAACCCTGTGTCTTTTGATAGGAGCACTCAAAGCCTGTACTTCTATTCTGATATTTGAGAGCTGAGCTCTTACTGCACTTTGAAATTTTTTTTGTTCTCATTAATATACAATCACATGCAGAATATTATGTTTTCCAGTCTAACACCTTCAGAAAGTCCCCCCCAAATCCCAGTTACAGTCGCTGTCCATCAGCATGTACTAAGATGCTGTAGAATCACTACATGTCTTCTCTGTGTTGTACAGCCCTACCCATGACCCCCACCCTAAACATTATACATTCTAATCCTAATGCCCCTATTCTTTCTCTCCACCCTTATTACTCCCTTCAAACAAACCCTACAAAGTCCCTTTCTCTTTGGTAACTGTTAGTCCACTCTCGGGTTCTGTGAGTCTGCTGCTGTCTTTTCCTTCCATTTTACTTTGTTATCATACTCCACACATGAGTGAAATCATTTGGTACATGTATTTCTCCGCCTGGCCTATTTGACTGAGCATAATACCCTCTAGCTCCATCCACGTTATTGCAAATGATAGGATTTGTTTTCTTCTTATGGCTGCTTACTGCACTTTTTAAACGTTATTTCATTCTTCTTTTTTGTTTGTAGTTTCGCTATGTGCTTTCACCATTGCTCTCATGGCTACGAGCAGTAGCTTTGTGTTAATCGATATGTACCTATGTCTATCTATCTGTCTGTCTATCTATTTATCAATCAATCAATTAATCATCTTTTTGTCTGCACATCTGTACTTATGTACAGAACAGTTAACCATATGTCCTATATCACTTTCCTACACTATGCTTCCAAAAATCCTGCAAATTATCTAGGCTGTAGAGAGAGCACTGGGTTCACCGAGACACTTGCAGGTCGAGTCGGCCTCGTGTACATACAAAACCAGGAAATGGTTTTGCTGGGACTTGAACCCGTGTCTCTATCCTCTGTCCTCTTTCATCTCCTTCTAACTTGCTGTCTGTATTTAGCCACATTCTTTGACCAAGTGCTCCCTGAAGACCGCAAGTATCATTCCTCTGGGCCTGTTGTCGACAGAAAAGTAAACATGTTGCTTTGTTCACCGCCATGTTTGAAGGACATCAGCGTGATCACCGCCGATAGGACGGAGGGTCAAATAAAAAGGTACACCAATTTCTAGAAAGGAGCAGTTGGGAGCTAAGAGTGCATTGTGGAGTGACGTGTTTATTTGAGTGTCCAAACTTCCGTCTTTAGGTGGTTATTAGATCTTCACATTCGTGAACATCATAAAACCCACTGATTTCAAAGGCCCAGATGCTTTTTATTTCAGCAACTCAGTTGTTGAAGTGAGAGAAAATGAGAAGTATATTGCTGCACCACTAAATCAATGGCTGGGAACTGCTGAAACCAAACAAAAAGAATTCACAGTGGCCAGGTAGGGCTACTTTCTGCTGACTGACTCTGGGGACTCAAACAGAATCCATTTGTTTGATTGTTTTTCATTTTCACTCGTGTAGGTTACATGTCCACACATCTTCGGCTTGCAGTTTGTCTGTGTCCTTGGATCTCAAGTGAGTCTACTGTAAGTGAGCACGTAGGTGTCTTGAGTTTCATCCCTTCTTTTAACCCTGTGTCTTTTGTTTGCAGCACTCAGTGCCTGACCTTTTATTCTGATGATACAGAGCTGTGCACTTATTGCACTTAAAGAATTTTTTTATGATTAATCTTCAATCACGTGAAGGACATTATGTTTACTAAGATCCCCCCTTCACCAAATCCCCCCGAGAAACCTCTTCAGTCGCTGTCTATCAGCGTAGTTGGATGCTGTAGACCCCTTCACCATGTCCCCCCCACAGACCGCGTTACAGTCGCTGTCCATCAGTGAGTTGTAAGATGCTATATGATCTCTACTAGTCTTCTCTGTGTTGTACAGTACTCCCCATGCACATCCGACCCCACGCATTATACATGCTAATCCTAATGCCCCCATTCTTTCTTCCCACACTTATACCTCCCTTCAGACACACCCTGCCCAGTCCTTTTCCTTTTCGTAACTTTAGTCAACTCTCGGGTTCTGTGAGTCTGCTGCTGTTTTACTCCTTCAGTTTTTCTTTGTTGTTATACTCCACACATGAGTGAAATCACTTGGTACTTGTCTTTCTCCGCCTGGCCTATTACTTTGAACATACTGCCGTCTACCTCCATCCACATCACTGCAAATGATAGTATTTGTTTTCTTCTTAAGGCTGCTTACTGCACTTTTTAAACTGGATATCATTCTTCCTTTCTGTTTGTAGTTTAGCTCTGTTATTCACCATTCAACATCTGGTTATGAACAATAGCTTTGTGTCAATCGATATGTATCTGTATCTATCTATCTAATGGTCTGTCTGTCTATGTATGTATGTATGTATGTATGTATGTATCTATGTATCTATGAATCTATCCATTTACCTATCTATCTATCTATCTATCTATCTATCTATCTATCTATCTATCTATCTATCTATCTATCTATCTATCTTCCTATCATCTATCTATGATGTCTATCATCTGTCAATCTATGTACCTATCTATCTATCTTTCATCTGTCGTCTGTCTACCTATCTATCTATGAATCAATCAGCTTTTTGTCAGCCCATCTATCCTTATGTACAGAACAGTTAACAACATAGCCTATGTCTCTTCCATACATTATGCTTCCAGAAACGTTGCAAGGTAACTAAGCCATAAGGAGAGCACTGTGTTCACCAATACACTTTCAGGTAGACTCAGCCGCGTGTGCTTACAAAACCAGTAAATGGAGGTGAAAGGACTTGAACCGTATCTCTGTCCTCTGTCCTCTGTCCTCTTATAATTCCTGCTCGCTTATTGACTTTATTTAGCCACATTCAGTGAGTAAGTGATCCCTGAAGACCACAAGTATCCTTCCTCTGGGCTTGTTGTCTACAGAAAAGTGTACTTGGTTCTTTGCACACCACCATGTTTGTGGGACATCGGCGTGATCACTGCTGATAGGTGGAGGGACAAATATAAAGGAACACATGTTTCTGGACAGGAGCAGCTGGGAACAAAGAGTGTGTTGTGGAGTGAAGTGTTTATTTGAGGGTCCAAACTTCCCTCTTTAGGTGGTTATTACATCTTTACATTCGTGAACATCATAAAAAGCAATGATTTTAAAAGCCCAGACGCATATTATTACAGCAATTCATTTGTTGAGGTGAGAGGAAATTAGAAGGAAGTTGCTGCACAACTACATCTAGGCCTGAGCACTGCTGAAATCAAACAAAAAGAATTCACGGTGGCTAGATAGGGCTATTTCCTACTGACTCTCTCTGGGGACTCATAGAGAATCCATTTGTTTGTTTCTCAGTTTCACTTGTATAGGTTACGTGTCCCCACCCCTTCAGCTTGTAGTTTGTCTGTGTCCTTGGATCTCAAGTGAGTCTCCAGTAAGGGAGCACGAAGGTGGTCTTGAGTTTTAATCAGTTCTTCTAACCCTGTGTCTTTTGATAGGAGCACTCAAAGCCTGTACTTCTATTCTGATATTTGAGAGCTGAGCTCTTACTGCACTTTGAAATTTTTTTTGTTCTCATTAATATACAATCACATGCAGAATATTATGTTTTCCAGTCTAACACCTTCAGAAAGTCCCCCCCAAATCCCAGTTACAGTCGCTGTCCATCAGCATGTACTAAGATGCTGTACAATCACTACATGTCTTCTCTGTGTTGTACAGCCCTACCCATGACCCCCACCCTAAACATTATACATTCTAATCCTAATGCCCCTATTCTTTCTCTCCACCCTTATTACTCCCTTCAAACAAACCCTACAAAGTCCCTTTCTCTTTGGTAACTGTTAGTCCACTCTCGGGTTCTGTGAGTCTGCTGCTGTCTTTTCCTTCCATTTTACTTTGTTATCATACTCCACACATGAGTGAAATCATTTGGTACATGTATTTCTCCGCCTGGCCTATTTGACTGAGCATAATACCCTCTAGCTCCATCCACGTTATTGCAAATGATAGGATTTGTTTTCTTCTTATGGCTGCTTACTGCACTTTTTAAACGTTATTTCATTCTTCTTTTTTGTTTGTAGTTTCGCTATGTGCTTTCACCATTGCTCTCATGGCTACGAGCAGTAGCTTTGTGTTAATCGATATGTACCTATGTCTATCTATCTGTCTGTCTATCTATTTATCAATCAATCAATTAATCATCTTTTTGTCTGCACATCTGTACTTATGTACAGAACAGTTAACCATATGTCCTATATCACTTTCCTACACTATGCTTCCAAAAATCCTGCAAATTATCTAGGCTGTAGAGAGAGCACTGGGTTCACCGAGACACTTGCAGGTCGAGTCGGCCTCGTGTACATACAAAACCAGGAAATGGTTTTGCTGGGACTTGAACCCGTGTCTCTATCCTCTGTCCTCTTTCATCTCCTTCTAACTTGCTGTCTGTATTTAGCCACATTCTTTGACCAAGTGCTCCCTGAAGACCGCAAGTATCATTCCTCTGGGCCTGTTGTCGACAGAAAAGTAAACATGTTGCTTTGTTCACCGCCATGTTTGAAGGACATCAGCGTGATCACCGCCGATAGGACGGAGGGTCAAATAAAAAGGTACACCAATTTCTAGAAAGGAGCAGTTGGGAGCTAAGAGTGCATTGTGGAGTGACGTGTTTATTTGAGTGTCCAAACTTCCGTCTTTAGGTGGTTATTAGATCTTCACATTCGTGAACATCATAAAACCCACTGATTTCAAAGGCCCAGATGCTTTTTATTTCAGCAACTCAGTTGTTGAAGTGAGAGAAAATGAGAAGTATATTGCTGCACCACTAAATCAATGGCTGGGAACTGCTGAAACCAAACAAAAAGAATTCACAGTGGCCAGGTAGGGCTACTTTCTGCTGACTGACTCTGGGGACTCAAACAGAATCCATTTGTTTGATTGTTTTTCATTTTCACTCGTGTAGGTTACATGTCCACACATCTTCGGCTTGCAGTTTGTCTGTGTCCTTGGATCTCAAGTGAGTCTACTGTAAGTGAGCACGTAGGTGTCTTGAGTTTCATCCCTTCTTTTAACCCTGTGTCTTTTGTTTGCAGCACTCAGTGCCTGACCTTTTATTCTGATGATACAGAGCTGTGCACTTATTGCACTTAAAGAATTTTTTTATGATTAATCTTCAATCACGTGAAGGACATTATGTTTACTAAGATCCCCCCTTCACCAAATCCCCCTGAGAAACCTCTTCAGTCGCTATCAGCGTAGTTGGATGCTGTAGACCCCTTCACCATGTCCCCCCCACAGACCGCGTTACAGTCGCTGTCCATCAGTGAGTTGTAAGATGCTATATGATCTCTACTAGTCTTCTCTGTGTTGTACAGTACTCCCCATGCACACCCGACCCCACGCATTATACATGCTAATCCTAATGCCCCCATTCTTTCTTCCCACACTTATACCTCCCTTCAGACACACCCTGCCCAGTCCTTTTCCTTTTCGTAACTTTAGTCAACTCTCGGGTTCTGTGAGTCTGCTGCTGTTTTTCTCCTTCAGTTTTTCTTTGTTGTTATACTCCACACATGAGTGAAATCACTTGGTACTTGTCTTTCTCCGCCTGGCCTATTACTTTGAACATACTGCCGTCTACCTCCATCCACATCACTGCAAATGATAGTATTTGTTTTCTTCTTAAGGCTGCTTACTGCACTTTTTAAACTGGATATCATTCTTCCTTTCTGTTTGTAGTTTAGCTCTGTTATTCACCATTCAACATCTGGTTATGAACAATAGCTTTGTGTCAATCGATATGTATCTGTATCTATCTATCTAATGGTCTGTCTGTCTATGTATGTATGTATGTATGTATGTATCTATGTATCTATGAATCTATCCATTTACCTATCTATCTATCTATCTATCTATCTATCTATCTATCTATCTATCTATCTATCTATCTATCTTCCTATCATCTATCTATGATGTCTATCATCTGTCAATCTATGTACCTATCTATCTATCTTTCATCTGTCGTCTGTCTACCTATCTATCTATGAATCAATCAGCTTTTTGTCAGCCCATCTATCCTTATGTACAGAACAGTTAACAACATAGCCTATGTCTCTTCCATACATTATGCTTCCAGAAACGTTGCAAGGTAACTAAGCCATAAGGAGAGCACTGTGTTCACCAATACACTTTCAGGTAGACTCAGCCGCGTGTGCTTACAAAACCAGTAAATGGAGGTGAAAGGACTTGAACCGTATCTCTGTCCTCTGTCCTCTGTCCTCTTATAATTCCTGCTCGCTTATTGACTTTATTTAGCCACATTCAGTGAGTAAGTGATCCCTGAAGACCACAAGTATCCTTCCTCTGGGCTTGTTGTCTACAGAAAAGTGTACTTGGTTCTTTGCACACCACCATGTTTGTGGGACATCGGCGTGATCACTGCTGATAGGTGGAGGGACAAATATAAAGGAACACATGTTTCTGGACAGGAGCAGCTGGGAACAAAGAGTGTGTTGTGGAGTGAAGTGTTTATTTGAGGGTCCAAACTTCCCTCTTTAGGTGGTTATTACATCTTTACATTCGTGAACATCATAAAAAGCAATGATTTTAAAAGCCCAGACGCATATTATTACAGCAATTCATTTGTTGAGGTGAGAGGAAATTAGAAGGAAGTTGCTGCACAACTACATCTAGGCCTGAGCACTGCTGAAATCAAACAAAAAGAATTCACGGTGGCTAGATAGGGCTATTTCCTACTGACTCTCTCTGGGGACTCATAGAGAATCCATTTGTTTGTTTCTCAGTTTCACTTGTATAGGTTACGTGTCCCCACCCCTTCAGCTTGTAGTTTGTCTGTGTCCTTGGATCTCAAGTGAGTCTCCAGTAAGGGAGCACGAAGGTGGTCTTGAGTTTTAATCAGTTCTTCTAACCCTGTGTCTTTTGATAGGAGCACTCAAAGCCTGTACTTCTATTCTGATATTTGAGAGCTGAGCTCTTACTGCACTTTGAAATTTTTTTTGTTCTCATTAATATACAATCACATGCAGAATATTATGTTTTCCAGTCTAACACCTTCAGAAAGTCCCCCCCAAATCCCAGTTACAGTCGCTGTCCATCAGCATGTACTAAGATGCTGTAGAATCACTACATGTCTTCTCTGTGTTGTACAGCCCTACCCATGACCCCCACCCTAAACATTATACATTCTAATCCTAATGCCCCTATTCTTTCTCTCCACCCTTATTACTCCCTTCAAACAAACCCTACAAAGTCCCTTTCTCTTTGGTAACTGTTAGTCCACTCTCGGGTTCTGTGAGTCTGCTGCTGTCTTTTCCTTCCATTTTACTTTGTTATCATACTCCACACATGAGTGAAATCATTTGGTACATGTATTTCTCCGCCTGGCCTATTTGACTGAGCATAATACCCTCTAGCTCCATCCACGTTATTGCAAATGATAGGATTTGTTTTCTTCTTATGGCTGCTTACTGCACTTTTTAAACGTTATTTCATTCTTCTTTTTTGTTTGTAGTTTCGCTATGTGCTTTCACCATTGCTCTCATGGCTACGAGCAGTAGCTTTGTGTTAATCGATATGTACCTATGTCTATCTATCTGTCTGTCTATCTATTTATCAATCAATCAATTAATCATCTTTTTGTCTGCACATCTGTACTTATGTACAGAACAGTTAACCATATGTCCTATATCACTTTCCTACACTATGCTTCCAAAAATCCTGCAAATTATCTAGGCTGTAGAGAGAGCACTGGGTTCACCGAGACACTTGCAGGTCGAGTCGGCCTCGTGTACATACAAAACCAGGAAATGGTTTTGCTGGGACTTGAACCCGTGTCTCTATCCTCTGTCCTCTTTCATCTCCTTCTAACTTGCTGTCTGTATTTAGCCACATTCTTTGACCAAGTGCTCCCTGAAGACCGCAAGTATCATTCCTCTGGGCCTGTTGTCGACAGAAAAGTAAACATGTTGCTTTGTTCACCGCCATGTTTGAAGGACATCAGCGTGATCACCGCCGATAGGACGGAGGGTCAAATAAAAAGGTACACCAATTTCTAGAAAGGAGCAGTTGGGAGCTAAGAGTGCATTGTGGAGTGACGTGTTTATTTGAGTGTCCAAACTTCCGTCTTTAGGTGGTTATTAGATCTTCACATTCGTGAACATCATAAAACCCACTGATTTCAAAGGCCCAGATGCTTTTTATTTCAGCAACTCAGTTGTTGAAGTGAGAGAAAATGAGAAGTATATTGCTGCACCACTAAATCAATGGCTGGGAACTGCTGAAACCAAACAAAAAGAATTCACAGTGGCCAGGTAGGGCTACTTTCTGCTGACTGACTCTGGGGACTCAAACAGAATCCATTTGTTTGATTGTTTTTCATTTTCACTCGTGTAGGTTACATGTCCACACATCTTCGGCTTGCAGTTTGTCTGTGTCCTTGGATCTCAAGTGAGTCTACTGTAAGTGAGCACGTAGGTGTCTTGAGTTTCATCCCTTCTTTTAACCCTGTGTCTTTTGTTTGCAGCACTCAGTGCCTGACCTTTTATTCTGATGATACAGAGCTGTGCACTTATTGCACTTAAAGAATTTTTTTATGATTAATCTTCAATCACGTGAAGGACATTATGTTTACTAAGATCCCCCCTTCACCAAATCCCCCCGAGAAACCTCTTCAGTCGCTGTCTATCAGCGTAGTTGGATGCTGTAGACCCCTTCACCATGTCCCCCCCACAGACCGCGTTACAGTCGCTGTCCATCAGTGAGTTGTAAGATGCTATATGATCTCTACTAGTCTTCTCTGTGTTGTACAGTACTCCCCATGCACATCCGACCCCACGCATTATACATGCTAATCCTAATGCCCCCATTCTTTCTTCCCACACTTATACCTCCCTTCAGACACACCCTGCCCAGTCCTTTTCCTTTTCGTAACTTTAGTCAACTCTCGGGTTCTGTGAGTCTGCTGCTGTTTTACTCCTTCAGTTTTTCTTTGTTGTTATACTCCACACATGAGTGAAATCACTTGGTACTTGTCTTTCTCCGCCTGGCCTATTACTTTGAACATACTGCCGTCTACCTCCATCCACATCACTGCAAATGATAGTATTTGTTTTCTTCTTAAGGCTGCTTACTGCACTTTTTAAACTGGATATCATTCTTCCTTTCTGTTTGTAGTTTAGCTCTGTTATTCACCATTCAACATCTGGTTATGAACAATAGCTTTGTGTCAATCGATATGTATCTGTATCTATCTATCTAATGGTCTGTCTGTCTATGTATGTATGTATGTATGTATGTATGTATCTATGTATCTATGAATCTATCCATTTACCTATCTATCTATCTATCTATCTATCTATCTATCTATCTATCTATCTATCTATCTATCTATCTATCTATCTTCCTATCATCTATCTATGATGTCTATCATCTGTCAATCTATGTACCTATCTATCTATCTTTCATCTGTCGTCTGTCTACCTATCTATCTATGAATCAATCAGCTTTTTGTCAGCCCATCTATCCTTATGTACAGAACAGTTAACAACATAGCCTATGTCTCTTCCATACATTATGCTTCCAGAAACGTTGCAAGGTAACTAAGCCATAAGGAGAGCACTGTGTTCACCAATACACTTTCAGGTAGACTCAGCCGCGTGTGCTTACAAAACCAGTAAATGGAGGTGAAAGGACTTGAACCGTATCTCTGTCCTCTGTCCTCTGTCCTCTTATAATTCCTGCTCGCTTATTGACTTTATTTAGCCACATTCAGTGAGTAAGTGATCCCTGAAGACCACAAGTATCCTTCCTCTGGGCTTGTTGTCTACAGAAAAGTGTACTTGGTTCTTTGCACACCACCATGTTTGTGGGACATCGGCGTGATCACTGCTGATAGGTGGAGGGACAAATATAAAGGAACACATGTTTCTGGACAGGAGCAGCTGGGAACAAAGAGTGTGTTGTGGAGTGAAGTGTTTATTTGAGGGTCCAAACTTCCCTCTTTAGGTGGTTATTACATCTTTACATTCGTGAACATCATAAAAAGCAATGATTTTAAAAGCCCAGACGCATATTATTACAGCAATTCATTTGTTGAGGTGAGAGGAAATTAGAAGGAAGTTGCTGCACAACTACATCTAGGCCTGAGCACTGCTGAAATCAAACAAAAAGAATTCACGGTGGCTAGATAGGGCTATTTCCTACTGACTCTCTCTGGGGACTCATAGAGAATCCATTTGTTTGTTTCTCAGTTTCACTTGTATAGGTTACGTGTCCCCACCCCTTCAGCTTGTAGTTTGTCTGTGTCCTTGGATCTCAAGTGAGTCTCCAGTAAGGGAGCACGAAGGTGGTCTTGAGTTTTAATCAGTTCTTCTAACCCTGTGTCTTTTGATAGGAGCACTCAAAGCCTGTACTTCTATTCTGATATTTGAGAGCTGAGCTCTTACTGCACTTTGAAATTTTTTTTGTTCTCATTAATATACAATCACATGCAGAATATTATGTTTTCCAGTCTAACACCTTCAGAAAGTCCCCCCCAAATCCCAGTTACAGTCGCTGTCCATCAGCATGTACTAAGATGCTGTACAATCACTACATGTCTTCTCTGTGTTGTACAGCCCTACCCATGACCCCCACCCTAAACATTATACATTCTAATCCTAATGCCCCTATTCTTTCTCTCCACCCTTATTACTCCCTTCAAACAAACCCTACAAAGTCCCTTTCTCTTTGGTAACTGTTAGTCCACTCTCGGGTTCTGTGAGTCTGCTGCTGTCTTTTCCTTCCATTTTACTTTGTTATCATACTCCACACATGAGTGAAATCATTTGGTACATGTATTTCTCCGCCTGGCCTATTTGACTGAGCATAATACCCTCTAGCTCCATCCACGTTATTGCAAATGATAGGATTTGTTTTCTTCTTATGGCTGCTTACTGCACTTTTTAAACGTTATTTCATTCTTCTTTTTTGTTTGTAGTTTCGCTATGTGCTTTCACCATTGCTCTCATGGCTACGAGCAGTAGCTTTGTGTTAATCGATATGTACCTATGTCTATCTATCTGTCTGTCTATCTATTTATCAATCAATCAATTAATCATCTTTTTGTCTGCACATCTGTACTTATGTACAGAACAGTTAACCATATGTCCTATATCACTTTCCTACACTATGCTTCCAAAAATCCTGCAAATTATCTAGGCTGTAGAGAGAGCACTGGGTTCACCGAGACACTTGCAGGTCGAGTCGGCCTCGTGTACATACAAAACCAGGAAATGGTTTTGCTGGGACTTGAACCCGTGTCTCTATCCTCTGTCCTCTTTCATCTCCTTCTAACTTGCTGTCTGTATTTAGCCACATTCTTTGACCAAGTGCTCCCTGAAGACCGCAAGTATCATTCCTCTGGGCCTGTTGTTGACAGAAAAGTAAACATGTTGCTTTGTTCACCGCCATGTTTGAAGGACATCAGCGTGATCACCGCCGATAGGACGGAGGGTCAAATAAAAAGGTACACCAATTTCTAGAAAGGAGCAGTTGGGAGCTAAGAGTGCATTGTGGAGTGACGTGTTTATTTGAGTGTCCAAACTTCCGTCTTTAGGTGGTTATTAGATCTTCACATTCGTGAACATCATAAAACCCACTGATTTCAAAGGCCCAGATGCTTTTTATTTCAGCAACTCAGTTGTTGAAGTGAGAGAAAATGAGAAGTATATTGCTGCACCACTAAATCAATGGCTGGGAACTGCTGAAACCAAACAAAAAGAATTCACAGTGGCCAGGTAGGGCTACTTTCTGCTGACTGACTCTGGGGACTCAAACAGAATCCATTTGTTTGATTGTTTTTCATTTTCACTCGTGTAGGTTACATGTCCACACATCTTCGGCTTGCAGTTTGTCTGTGTCCTTGGATCTCAAGTGAGTCTACTGTAAGTGAGCACGTAGGTGTCTTGAGTTTCATCCCTTCTTTTAACCCTGTGTCTTTTGTTTGCAGCACTCAGTGCCTGACCTTTTATTCTGATGATACAGAGCTGTGCACTTATTGCACTTAAAGAATTTTTTTATGATTAATCTTCAATCACGTGAAGGACATTATGTTTACTAAGATCCCCCCTTCACCAAATCCCCCCGA
This sequence comes from Manis pentadactyla, assembly GCF_030020395.1. Taxonomy (NCBI): domain Eukaryota; kingdom Metazoa; phylum Chordata; class Mammalia; order Pholidota; family Manidae; genus Manis; species Manis pentadactyla. The sequence continues at coordinate 5,572,068 of NC_080027.1, read as the reverse complement.
GAAACCTCTTCAGTCGCTGTCTATCAGCGTAGTTGGATGCTGTAGACCCCTTCACCATGTCCCCCCCACAGACCGCGTTACAGTCGCTGTCCATCAGTGAGTTGTAAGATGCTATATGATCTCTACTAGTCTTCTCTGTGTTGTACAGTACTCCCCATGCACACCCGACCCCACGCATTATACATGCTAATCCTAATGCCCCCATTCTTTCTTCCCACACTTATACCTCCCTTCAGACACACCCTGCCCAGTCCTTTTCCTTTTCGTAACTTTAGTCAACTCTCGGGTTCTGTGAGTCTGCTGCTGTTTTTCTCCTTCAGTTTTTCTTTGTTGTTATACTCCACACATGAGTGAAATCACTTGGTACTTGTCTTTCTCCGCCTGGCTTATTACTTTGAACATACTGCCGTCTACCTCCATCCACATCACTGCAAATGATAGTATTTGTTTTCTTCTTAAGGCTGCTTACTGCACTTTTTAAACTGGATATCATTCTTCCTTTCTGTTTGTAGTTTAGCTCTGTTATTCACCATTCAACATCTGGTTATGAACAATAGCTTTGTGTCAATCGATATGTATCTGTATCTATCTATCTAATGGTCTGTCTGTCTATGTATGTATGTATGTATGTATGTATGTATCTATGTATCTATGAATCTATCCATTTACCTATCTATCTATCTATCTATCTATCTATCTATCTATCTATCTATCTATCTATCTATCTATCTATCTATCTATCTATCTTCCTATCATCTATCTATGATGTCTATCATCTGTCAATCTATGTACCTATCTATCTATCTTTCATCTGTCGTCTGTCTACCTATCTATCTATGAATCAATCAGCTTTTTGTCAGCCCATCTATCCTTATGTACAGAACAGTTAACAACATAGCCTATGTCTCTTCCATACATTATGCTTCCAGAAACGTTGCAAGGTAACTAAGCCATAAGGAGAGCACTGTGTTCACCAATACACTTTCAGGTAGACTCAGCCGCGTGTGCTTACAAAACCAGTAAATGGAGGTGAAAGGACTTGAACCGTATCTCTGTCCTCTGTCCTCTGTCCTCTTATAATTCCTGCTCGCTTATTGACTTTATTTAGCCACATTCAGTGAGTAAGTGATCCCTGAAGACCACAAGTATCCTTCCTCTGGGCTTGTTGTCTACAGAAAAGTGTACTTGGTTCTTTGCACACCACCATGTTTGTGGGACATCGGCGTGATCACTGCTGATAGGTGGAGGGACAAATATAAAGGAACACATGTTTCTGGACAGGAGCAGCTGGGAACAAAGAGTGTGTTGTGGAGTGAAGTGTTTATTTGAGGGTCCAAACTTCCCTCTTTAGGTGGTTATTACATCTTTACATTCGTGAACATCATAAAAAGCAATGATTTTAAAAGCCCAGACGCATATTATTACAGCAATTCATTTGTTGAGGTGAGAGGAAATTAGAAGGAAGTTGCTGCACAACTACATCTAGGCCTGAGCACTGCTGAAATCAAACAAAAAGAATTCACGGTGGCTAGATAGGGCTATTTCCTACTGACTCTCTCTGGGGACTCATAGAGAATCCATTTGTTTGTTTCTCAGTTTCACTTGTATAGGTTACGTGTCCCCACCCCTTCAGCTTGTAGTTTGTCTGTGTCCTTGGATCTCAAGTGAGTCTCCAGTAAGGGAGCACGAAGGTGGTCTTGAGTTTTAATCAGTTCTTCTAACCCTGTGTCTTTTGATAGGAGCACTCAAAGCCTGTACTTCTATTCTGATATTTGAGAGCTGAGCTCTTACTGCACTTTGAAATTTTTTTTGTTCTCATTAATATACAATCACATGCAGAATATTATGTTTTCCAGTCTAACACCTTCAGAAAGTCCCCCCCAAATCCCAGTTACAGTCGCTGTCCATCAGCATGTACTAAGATGCTGTACAATCACTACATGTCTTCTCTGTGTTGTACAGCCCTACCCATGACCCCCACCCTAAACATTATACATTCTAATCCTAATGCCCCTATTCTTTCTCTCCACCCTTATTACTCCCTTCAAACAAACCCTACAAAGTCCCTTTCTCTTTGGTAACTGTTAGTCCACTCTCGGGTTCTGTGAGTCTGCTGCTGTCTTTTCCTTCCATTTTACTTTGTTATCATACTCCACACATGAGTGAAATCATTTGGTACATGTATTTCTCCGCCTGGCCTATTTGACTGAGCATAATACCCTCTAGCTCCATCCACGTTATTGCACATGATAGGATTTGTTTTCTTCTTATGGCTGCTTACTGCACTTTTTAAACGTTATTTCATTCTTCTTTTTTGTTTGTAGTTTCGCTATGTGCTTTCACCATTGCTCTCATGGCTACGAGCAGTAGCTTTGTGTTAATCGATATGTACCTATGTCTATCTATCTGTCTGTCTATCTATTTATCAATCAATCAATTAATCATCTTTTTGTCTGCACATCTGTACTTATGTACAGAACAGTTAACCATATGTCCTATATCACTTTCCTACACTATGCTTCCAAAAATCCTGCAAATTATCTAGGCTGTAGAGAGAGCACTGGGTTCACCGAGACACTTGCAGGTCGAGTCGGCCTCGTGTACATACAAAACCAGGAAATGGTTTTGCTGGGACTTGAACCCGTGTCTCTATCCTCTGTCCTCTTTCATCTCCTTCTAACTTGCTGTCTGTATTTAGCCACATTCTTTGACCAAGTGCTCCCTGAAGACCGCAAGTATCATTCCTCTGGGCCTGTTGTCGACAGAAAAGTAAACATGTTGCTTTGTTCACCGCCATGTTTGAAGGACATCAGCGTGATCACCGCCGATAGGACGGAGGGTCAAATAAAAAGGTACACCAATTTCTAGAAAGGAGCAGTTGGGAGCTAAGAGTGCATTGTGGAGTGACGTGTTTATTTGAGTGTCCAAACTTCCGTCTTTAGGTGGTTATTAGATCTTCACATTCGTGAACATCATAAAACCCACTGATTTCAAAGGCCCAGATGCTTATTATTACAGCAACTCAGTTGTTGAAGTGAGAGAAAATGAGAAGTATATTGCTGCACCACTAAATCAATGGCTGGGAACTGCTGAAACCAAACAAAAAGAATTCACAGTGGCCAGGTAGGGCTACTTTCTGCTGACTGACTCTGGGGACTCAAACAGAATCCATTTGTTTGATTGTTTTTCATTTTCACTCGTGTAGGTTACATGTCCACACATCTTCGGCTTGCAGTTTGTCTGTGTCCTTGGATCTCAAGTGAGTCTACTGTAAGTGAGCACGTAGGTGTCTTGAGTTTCATCCCTTCTTTTAACCCTGTGTCTTTTGTTTGCAGCACTCAGTGCCTGACCTTTTATTCTGATGATACAGAGTGTGCACTTATTGCACTTAAAGAATTTTTTTATGATTAATCTTCAATCACGTGAAGGACATTATGTTTACTAAGATCCCCCCTTCACCAAATCCCCCCGAGAAACCTCTTCAGTCGCTGTCTATCAGCGTAGTTGGATGCTGTAGACCCCTTCACCATGTCCCCCCCACAGACCGCGTTACAGTCGCTGTCCATCAGTGAGTTGTAAGATGCTATATGATCTCTAGTAGTCTTCTCTGTGTTGTACAGTACTCCCCATGCACACCCGACCCCACGCATTATACATGCTAATCCTAATGCCCCCATTCTTTCTTCCCACACTTATACCTCCCTTCAGACACACCCTGCCCAGTCCTTTTCCTTTTCGTAACTTTAGTCAACTCTCGGGTTCTGTGAGTCTGCTGCTGTTTTTCTCCTTCAGTTTTTCTTTGTTGTTATACTCCACACATGAGTGAAATCACTTGGTACTTGTCTTTCTCCGCCTGGCCTATTACTTTGAACATACTGCCGTCTACCTCCATCCACATCACTGCAAATGATAGTATTTGTTTTCTTCTTAAGGCTGCTTACTGCACTTTTTAAACTGGATATCATTCTTCCTTTCTGTTTGTAGTTTAGCTCTGTTATTCACCATTCAACATCTGGTTATGAACAATAGCTTTGTGTCAATCGATATGTATCTGTATCTATCTATCTAATGGTCTGTCTGTCTATATATGTATGTATGTATGTATGTATGTATCTATGTATCTATGAATCTATCCATTTACCTATCTATCTATCTATCTATCTATCTATCTATCTATCTATCTATCTATCTATCTATCTATCTTCCTATCATCTATCTATGATGTCTATCATCTGTCAATCTATGTACCTATCTATCTATCTTTCATCTGTCGTCTGTCTACCTATCTATCTATGAATCAATCAGCTTTTTGTCAGCCCATCTATCCTTATGTACAGAACAGTTAACAACATAGCCTATGTCTCTTCCATACATTATGCTTCCAGAAACGTTGCAAGGTAACTAAGCCATAAGGAGAGCACTGTGTTCACCAATACACTTTCAGGTAGACTCAGCCGCGTGTGCTTACAAAACCAGTAAATGGAGGTGAAAGGACTTGAACCGTATCTCTGTCCTTTGTCCTCTGTCCTCTTATAATTCCTGCTCGCTTATTGACTTTATTTAGCCACATTCAGTGAGTAAGTGATCCCTGAAGACCACAAGTATCCTTCCTCTGGGCTTGTTGTCTACAGAAAAGTGTACTTGGTTCTTTGCACACCACCATGTTTGTGGGACATCGGCGTGATCACTGCTGATAGGTGGAGGGACAAATATAAAGGAACACATGTTTCTGGACAGGAGCAGCTGGGAACAAAGAGTGTGTTGTGGAGTGAAGTGTTTATTTGAGGGTCCAAACTTCCCTCTTTAGGTGGTTATTACATCTTTACATTCGTGAACATCATAAAAAGCAATGATTTTAAAAGCCCAGACGCATATTATTACAGCAATTCATTTGTTGAGGTGAGAGGAAATTAGAAGGAAGTTGCTGCACAACTACATCTAGGCCTGAGCACTGCTGAAATCAAACAAAAAGAATTCACGGTGGCTAGATAGGGCTATTTCCTACTGACTCTCTCTGGGGACTCATAGAGAATCCATTTGTTTGTTTCTCAGTTTCACTTGTATAGGTTACGTGTCCCCACCCCTTCAGCTTGTAGTTTGTCTGTGTCCTTGGATCTCAAGTGAGTCTCCAGTAAGGGAGCACGAAGGTGGTCTTGAGTTTTAATCAGTTCTTCTAACCCTGTGTCTTTTGATAGGAGCACTCAAAGCCTGTACTTCTATTCTGATATTTGAGAGCTGAGCTCTTACTGCACTTTGAAATTTTTTTTGTTCTCATTAATATACAATCACATGCAGAATATTATGTTTTCCAGTCTAACACCTTCAGAAAGTCCCCCCCAAATCCCAGTTACAGTCGCTGTCCATCAGCATGTACTAAGATGCTGTACAATCACTACATGTCTTCTCTGTGTTGTACAGCCCTACCCATGACCCCCACCCTAAACATTATACATTCTAATCCTAATGCCCCTATTCTTTCTCTCCACCCTTATTACTCCCTTCAAACAAACCCTACAAAGTCCCTTTCTCTTTGGTAACTGTTAGTCCACTCTCGGGTTCTGTGAGTCTGCTGCTGTCTTTTCCTTCCATTTTACTTTGTTATCATACTCCACACATGAGTGAAATCATTTGGTACATGTATTTCTCCGCCTGGCCTATTTGACTGAGCATAATACCCTCTAGCTCCATCCACGTTATTGCACATGATAGGATTTGTTTTCTTCTTATGGCTGCTTACTGCACTTTTTAAACGTTATTTCATTCTTCTTTTTTGTTTGTAGTTTCGCTATGTGCTTTCACCATTGCTCTCATGGCTACGAGCAGTAGCTTTGTGTTAATCGATATGTACCTATGTCTATCTATCTGTCTGTCTATCTATTTATCAATCAATCAATTAATCATCTTTTTGTCTGCACATCTGTACTTATGTACAGAACAGTTAACCATATGTCCTATATCACTTTCCTACACTATGCTTCCAAAAATCCTGCAAATTATCTAGGCTGTAGAGAGAGCACTGGGTTCACCGAGACACTTGCAGGTCGAGTCGGCCTCGTGTACATACAAAACCAGGAAATGGTTTTGCTGGGACTTGAACCCGTGTCTCTATCCTCTGTCCTCTTTCATCTCCTTCTAACTTGCTGTCTGTATTTAGCCACATTCTTTGACCAAGTGCTCCCTGAAGACCGCAAGTATCATTCCTCTGGGCCTGTTGTCGACAGAAAAGTAAACATGTTGCTTTGTTCACCGCCATGTTTGAAGGACATCAGCGTGATCACCGCCGATAGGACGGAGGGTCAAATAAAAAGGTACACCAATTTCTAGAAAGGAGCAGTTGGGAGCTAAGAGTGCATTGTGGAGTGACGTGTTTATTTGAGTGTCCAAACTTCCGTCTTTAGGTGGTTATTAGATCTTCACATTCGTGAACATCATAAAACCCACTGATTTCAAAGGCCCAGATGCTTATTATTACAGCAACTCAGTTGTTGAAGTGAGAGAAAATGAGAAGTATATTGCTGCACCACTAAATCAATGGCTGGGAACTGCTGAAACCAAACAAAAAGAATTCACAGTGGCCAGGTAGGGCTACTTTCTGCTGACTGACTCTGGGGACTCAAACAGAATCCATTTGTTTGATTGTTTTTCATTTTCACTCGTGTAGGTTACATGTCCACACATCTTCGGCTTGCAGTTTGTCTGTGTCCTTGGATCTCAAGTGAGTCTACTGTAAGTGAGCACGTAGGTGTCTTGAGTTTCATCCCTTCTTTTAACCCTGTGTCTTTTGTTTGCAGCACTCAGTGCCTGACCTTTTATTCTGATGATACAGAGTGTGCACTTATTGCACTTAAAGAATTTTTTTATGATTAATCTTCAATCACGTGAAGGACATTATGTTTACTAAGATCCCCCCTTCACCAAATCCCCCCGAGAAACCTCTTCAGTCGCTGTCTATCAGCGTAGTTGGATGCTGTAGACCCCTTCACCATGTCCCCCCCACAGACCGCGTTACAGTCGCTGTCCATCAGTGAGTTGTAAGATGCTATATGATCTCTAGTAGTCTTCTCTGTGTTGTACAGTACTCCCCATGCACACCCGACCCCACGCATTATACATGCTAATCCTAATGCCCCCATTCTTTCTTCCCACACTTATACCTCCCTTCAGACACACCCTGCCCAGTCCTTTTCCTTTTCGTAACTTTAGTCAACTCTCGGGTTCTGTGAGTCTGCTGCTGTTTTTCTCCTTCAGTTTTTCTTTGTTGTTATACTCCACACATGAGTGAAATCACTTGGTACTTGTCTTTCTCCGCCTGGCCTATTACTTTGAACATACTGCCGTCTACCTCCATCCACATCACTGCAAATGATAGTATTTGTTTTCTTCTTAAGGCTGCTTACTGCACTTTTTAAACTGGATATCATTCTTCCTTTCTGTTTGTAGTTTAGCTCTGTTATTCACCATTCAACATCTGGTTATGAACAATAGCTTTGTGTCAATCGATATGTATCTGTATCTATCTATCTAATGGTCTGTCTGTCTATATATGTATGTATGTATGTATGTATGTATCTATGTATCTATGAATCTATCCATTTACCTATCTATCTATCTATCTATCTATCTATCTATCTATCTATCTATCTATCTATCTATCTTCCTATCATCTATCTATGATGTCTATCATCTGTCAATCTATGTACCTATCTATCTATCTTTCATCTGTCGTCTGTCTACCTATCTATCTATGAATCAATCAGCTTTTTGTCAGCCCATCTATCCTTATGTACAGAACAGTTAACAACATAGCCTATGTCTCTTCCATACATTATGCTTCCAGAAACGTTGCAAGGTAACTAAGCCATAAGGAGAGCACTGTGTTCACCAATACACTTTCAGGTAGACTCAGCCGCGTGTGCTTACAAAACCAGTAAATGGAGGTGAAAGGACTTGAACCGTATCTCTGTCCTTTGTCCTCTGTCCTCTTATAATTCCTGCTCGCTTATTGACTTTATTTAGCCACATTCAGTGAGTAAGTGATCCCTGAAGACCACAAGTATCCTTCCTCTGGGCTTGTTGTCTACAGAAAAGTGTACTTGGTTCTTTGCACACCACCATGTTTGTGGGACATCGGCGTGATCACTGCTGATAGGTGGAGGGACAAATATAAAGGAACACATGTTTCTGGACAGGAGCAGCTGGGAACAAAGAGTGTGTTGTGGAGTGAAGTGTTTATTTGAGGGTCCAAACTTCCCTCTTTAGGTGGTTATTACATCTTTACATTCGTGAACATCATAAAAAGCAATGATTTTAAAAGCCCAGACGCATATTATTACAGCAATTCATTTGTTGAGGTGAGAGGAAATTAGAAGGAAGTTGCTGCACAACTACATCTAGGCCTGAGCACTGCTGAAATCAAACAAAAAGAATTCACGGTGGCTAGATAGGGCTATTTCCTACTGACTCTCTCTGGGGACTCATAGAGAATCCATTTGTTTGTTTCTCAGTTTCACTTGTATAGGTTACGTGTCCCCACCCCTTCAGCTTGTAGTTTGTCTGTGTCCTTGGATCTCAAGTGAGTCTCCAGTAAGGGAGCACGAAGGTGGTCTTGAGTTTTAATCAGTTCTTCTAACCCTGTGTCTTTTGATAGGAGCACTCAAAGCCTGTACTTCTATTCTGATATTTGAGAGCTGAGCTCTTACTGCACTTTGAAATTTTTTTTGTTCTCATTAATATACAATCACATGCAGAATATTATGTTTTCCAGTCTAACACCTTCAGAAAGTCCCCCCCAAATCCCAGTTACAGTCGCTGTCCATCAGCATGTACTAAGATGCTGTACAATCACTACATGTCTTCTCTGTGTTGTACAGCCCTACCCATGACCCCCACCCTAAACATTATACATTCTAATCCTAATGCCCCTATTCTTTCTCTCCACCCTTATTACTCCCTTCAAACAAACCCTACAAAGTCCCTTTCTCTTTGGTAACTGTTAGTCCACTCTCGGGTTCTGTGAGTCTGCTGCTGTCTTTTCCTTCCATTTTACTTTGTTATCATACTCCACACATGAGTGAAATCATTTGGTACATGTATTTCTCCGCCTGGCCTATTTGACTGAGCATAATACCCTCTAGCTCCATCCACGTTATTGCACATGATAGGATTTGTTTTCTTCTTATGGCTGCTTACTGCACTTTTTAAACGTTATTTCATTCTTCTTTTTTGTTTGTAGTTTCGCTATGTGCTTTCACCATTGCTCTCATGGCTACGAGCAGTAGCTTTGTGTTAATCGATATGTACCTATGTCTATCTATCTGTCTGTCTATCTATTTATCAATCAATCAATTAATCATCTTTTTGTCTGCACATCTGTACTTATGTACAGAACAGTTAACCATATGTCCTATATCACTTTCCTACACTATGCTTCCAAAAATCCTGCAAATTATCTAGGCTGTAGAGAGAGCACTGGGTTCACCGAGACACTTGCAGGTCGAGTCGGCCTCGTGTACATACAAAACCAGGAAATGGTTTTGCTGGGACTTGAACCCGTGTCTCTATCCTCTGTCCTCTTTCATCTCCTTCTAACTTGCTGTCTGTATTTAGCCACATTCTTTGACCAAGTGCTCCCTGAAGACCGCAAGTATCATTCCTCTGGGCCTGTTGTCGACAGAAAAGTAAACATGTTGCTTTGTTCACCGCCATGTTTGAAGGACATCAGCGTGATCACCGCCGATAGGACGGAGGGTCAAATAAAAAGGTACACCAATTTCTAGAAAGGAGCAGTTGGGAGCTAAGAGTGCATTGTGGAGTGACGTGTTTATTTGAGTGTCCAAACTTCCGTCTTTAGGTGGTTATTAGATCTTCACATTCGTGAACATCATAAAACCCACTGATTTCAAAGGCCCAGATGCTTTTTATTTCAGCAACTCAGTTGTTGAAGTGAGAGAAAATGAGAAGTATATTGCTGCACCACTAAATCAATGGCTGGGAACTGCTGAAACCAAACAAAAAGAATTCACAGTGGCCAGGTAGGGCTACTTTCTGCTGACTGACTCTGGGGACTCAAACAGAATCCATTTGTTTGATTGTTTTTCATTTTCACTCGTGTAGGTTACATGTCCACACATCTTCGGCTTGCAGTTTGTCTGTGTCCTTGGATCTCAAGTGAGTCTACTGTAAGTGAGCACGTAGGTGTCTTGAGTTTCATCCCTTCTTTTAACCCTGTGTCTTTTGTTTGCAGCACTCAGTGCCTGACCTTTTATTCTGATGATACAGAGTGTGCACTTATTGCACTTAAAGAATTTTTTTATGATTAATCTTCAATCACGTGAAGGACATTATGTTTACTAAGATCCCCCCTTCACCAAATCCCCCCGAGAAACCTCTTCAGTCGCTGTCTATCAGCGTAGTTGGATGCTGTAGACCCCTTCACCATGTCCCCCCCACAGACCGCGTTACAGTCGCTGTCCATCAGTGAGTTGTAAGATGCTATATGATCTCTAGTAGTCTTCTCTGTGTTGTACAGTACTCCCCATGCACACCCGACCCCACGCATTATACATGCTAATCCTAATGCCCCCATTCTTTCTTCCCACACTTATACCTCCCTTCAGACACACCCTGCCCAGTCCTTTTCCTTTTCGTAACTTTAGTCAACTCTCGGGTTCTGTGAGTCTGCTGCTGTTTTTCTCCTTCAGTTTTTCTTTGTTGTTATACTCCACACATGAGTGAAATCACTTGGTACTTGTCTTTCTCCGCCTGGCCTATTACTTTGAACATACTGCCGTCTACCTCCATCCACATCACTGCAAATGATAGTATTTGTTTTCTTCTTAAGGCTGCTTACTGCACTTTTTAAACTGGATATCATTCTTCCTTTCTGTTTGTAGTTTAGCTCTGTTATTCACCATTCAACATCTGGTTATGAACAATAGCTTTGTGTCAATCGATATGTATCTGTATCTATCTATCTAATGGTCTGTCTGTCTATGTATGTATGTATGTATGTATGTATGTATGTATGTATCTATGAATCTATCCATTTATCTATCTATCTATCTATCTATCTATCTATCTATCTATCTATCTATCTATCTATCTATCTTCCTATCATCTATCTATGATGTCTATCATCTATCAATCTATGTACCTATCTATCTATCTTTCATCTGTCGTCTGTCTACCTATCTATCTATGAATCAATCAGCTTTTTGTCAGCCCATCTATCCTTATGTACAGAACAGTTAACAACATAGCCTATGTCTCTTCCCTACATTATGCTTATAGAAACGTTGCAAGGTAACTAAGCCATAAGGAGAGCACTGTGTTCACCAATACACTTTCAGGTAGACTCAGCCGCGTGTGCTTACAAAACCAGTAAATGGAGGTGAAAGGACTTGAACCGTATCTCTGTCCTCTGTCCTCTGTCCTCTTATAATTCCTGCTCGCTTATTGACTTTATTTAGCCACATTCAGTGAGTAAGTGATCCCTGAAGACCACAAGTATCCTTCCTCTGGGCTTGTTGTCTACAGAAAAGTGTACTTGGTTCTTTGCACACCACCATGTTTGTGGGACATCGGCGTGATCACTGCTGATAGGTGGAGGGACAAATATAAAGGAACACATGTTTCTGGACAGGAGCAGCTGGGAACAAAGAGTGTGTTGTGGAGTGAAGTGTTTATTTGAGGGTCCAAACTTCCCTCTTTAGGTGGTTATTACATCTTTACATTCGTGAACATCATAAAAAGCAATGATTTTAAAAGCCCAGACGCATATTATTACAGCAATTCATTTGTTGAGGTGAGAGGAAATTAGAAGGAAGTTGCTGCACAACTACATCTAGGCCTGAGCACTGCTGAAATCAAACAAAAAGAATTCACGGTGGCTAGATAGGGCTATTTCCTACTGACTCTCTCTGGGGACTCATAGAGAATCCATTTGTTTGTTTCTCAGTTTCACTTGTATAGGTTACGTGTCCCCACCCCTTCAGCTTGTAGTTTGTCTGTGTCCTTGGATCTCAAGTGAGTCTCCAGTAAGGGAGCACGAAGGTGGTCTTGAGTTTTAATCAGTTCTTCTAACCCTGTGTCTTTTGATAGGAGCACTCAAAGCCTGTACTTCTATTCTGATATTTGAGAGCTGAGCTCTTACTGCACTTTGAAATTTTTTTTGTTCTCATTAATATACAATCACATGCAGAATATTATGTTTTCCAGTCTAACACCTTCAGAAAGTCCCCCCCAAATCCCAGTTACAGTCGCTGTCCATCAGCATGTACTAAGATGCTGTAGAATCACTACATGTCTTCTCTGTGTTGTACAGCCCTACCCATGACCCCCACCCTAAACATTATACATTCTAATCCTAATGCCCCTATTCTTTCTCTCCACCCTTATTACTCCCTTCAAACAAACCCTACAAAGTCCCTTTCTCTTTGGTAACTGTTAGTCCACTCTCGGGTTCTGTGAGTCTGCTGCTGTCTTTTCCTTCCATTTTACTTTGTTATCATACTCCACACATGAGTGAAATCATTTGGTACATGTATTTCTCCGCCTGGCCTATTTGACTGAGCATAATACCCTCTAGCTCCATCCACGTTATTGCACATGATAGGATTTGTTTTCTTCTTATGGCTGCTTACTGCACTTTTTAAACGTTATTTCATTCTTCTTTTTTGTTTGTAGTTTCGCTATGTGCTTTCACCATTGCTCTCATGGCTACGAGCAGTAGCTTTGTGTTAATCGATATGTACCTATGTCTATCTATCTGTCTGTCTATCTATTTATCAATCAATCAATTAATCATCTTTTTGTCTGCACATCTGTACTTATGTACAGAACAGTTAACCATATGTCCTATATCACTTTCCTACACTATGCTTCCAAAAATCCTGCAAATTATCTAGGCTGTAGAGAGAGCACTGGGTTCACCGAGACACTTGCAGGTCGAGTCGGCCTCGTGTACATACAAAACCAGGAAATGGTTTTGCTGGGACTTGAACCCGTGTCTCTATCCTCTGTCCTCTTTCATCTCCTTCTAACTTGCTGTCTGTATTTAGCCACATTCTTTGACCAAGTGCTCCCTGAAGACCGCAAGTATCATTCCTCTGGGCCTGTTGTCGACAGAAAAGTAAACATGTTGCTTTGTTCACCGCCATGTTTGAAGGACATCAGCGTGATCACCGCCGATAGGACGGAGGGTCAAATAAAAAGGTACACCAATTTCTAGAAAGGAGCAGTTGGGAGCTAAGAGTGCATTGTGGAGTGACGTGTTTATTTGAGTGTCCAAACTTCCGTCTTTAGGTGGTTATTAGATCTTCACATTCGTGAACATCATAAAACCCACTGATTTCAAAGGCCCAGATGCTTTTTATTTCAGCAACTCAGTTGTTGAAGTGAGAGAAAATGAGAAGTATATTGCTGCACCACTAAATCAATGGCTGGGAACTGCTGAAACCAAACAAAAAGAATTCACAGTGGCCAGGTAGGGCTACTTTCTGCTGACTGACTCTGGGGACTCAAACAGAATCCATTTGTTTGATTGTTTTTCATTTTCACTCGTGTAGGTTACATGTCCACACATCTTCGGCTTGCAGTTTGTCTGTGTCCTTGGATCTCAAGTGAGTCTACTGTAAGTGAGCACGTAGGTGTCTTGAGTTTCATCCCTTCTTTTAACCCTGTGTCTTTTGTTTGCAGCACTCAGTGCCTGACCTTTTATTCTGATGATACAGAGCTGTGCACTTATTGCACTTAAAGAATTTTTTTATGATTAATCTTCAATCACGTGAAGGACATTATGTTTACTAAGATCCCCCCTTCACCAAATCCCCCCGAGAAACCTCTTCAGTCGCTGTCTATCAGCGTAGTTGGATGCTGTAGACCCCTTCACCATGTCCCCCCCACAGACCGCGTTACAGTCGCTGTCCATCAGTGAGTTGTAAGATGCTATATGATCTCTAGTAGTCTTCTCTGTGTTGTACAGTACTCCCCATGCACACCCGACCCCACGCATTATACATGCTAATCCTAATGCCCCCATTCTTTCTTCCCACACTTATACCTCCCTTCAGACACACCCTGCCCAGTCCTTTTCCTTTTCGTAACTTTAGTCAACTCTCGGGTTCTGTGAGTCTGCTGCTGTTTTTCTCCTTCAGTTTTTCTTTGTTGTTATACTCCACACATGAGTGAAATCACTTGGTACTTGTCTTTCTCCGCCTGGCCTATTACTTTGAACATACTGCCGTCTACCTCCATCCACATCACTGCAAATGATAGTATTTGTTTTCTTCTTAAGGCTGCTTACTGCACTTTTTAAACTGGATATCATTCTTCCTTTCTGTTTGTAGTTTAGCTCTGTTATTCACCATTCAACATCTGGTTATGAACAATAGCTTTGTGTCAATCGATATGTATCTGTATCTATCTATCTAATGGTCTGTCTGTCTATGTATGTATGTATGTATGTATGTATGTATCTATGTATCTATGAATCTATCCATTTACCTATCTATCTATCTATCTATCTATCTATCTATCTATCTATCTATCTATCTATCTATCTATCTATCTTCCTATCATCTATCTATGATGTCTATCATCTATCAATCTATGTACCTATCTATCTATCTTTCATCTGTCGTCTGTCTACCTATCTATCTATGAATCAATCAGCTTTTTGTCAGCCCATCTATCCTTATGTACAGAACAGTTAACAACATAGCCTATGTCTCTTCCCTACATTATGCTTCCAGAAACGTTGCAAGGTAACTAAGCCATAAGGAGAGCACTGTGTTCACCAATACACTTTCAGGTAGACTCAGCCGCGTGTGCTTACAAAACCAGTAAATGGAGGTGAAAGGACTTGAACCGTATCTCTGTCCTCTGTCCTCTGTCCTCTTATAATTCCTGCTCGCTTATTGACTTTATTTAGCCACATTCAGTGAGTAAGTGATCCCTGAAGACCACAAGTATCCTTCCTCTGGGCTTGTTGTCTACAGAAAAGTGTACTTGGTTCTTTGCACACCACCATGTTTGTGGGACATCGGCGTGATCACTGCTGATAGGTGGAGGGACAAATATAAAGGAACACATGTTTCTGGACAGGAGCAGCTGGGAACAAAGAGTGTGTTGTGGAGTGAAGTGTTTATTTGAGGGTCCAAACTTCCCTCTTTAGGTGGTTATTACATCTTTACATTCGTGAACATCATAAAAAGCAATGATTTTAAAAGCCCAGACGCATATTATTACAGCAATTCATTTGTTGAGGTGAGAGGAAATTAGAAGGAAGTTGCTGCACAACTACATCTAGGCCTGAGCACTGCTGAAATCAAACAAAAAGAATTCACGGTGGCTAGATAGGGCTATTTCCTACTGACTCTCTCTGGGGACTCATAGAGAATCCATTTGTTTGTTTCTCAGTTTCACTTGTATAGGTTACGTGTCCCCACCCCTTCAGCTTGTAGTTTGTCTGTGTCCTTGGATCTCAAGTGAGTCTCCAGTAAGGGAGCACGAAGGTGGTCTTGAGTTTTAATCAGTTCTTCTAACCCTGTGTCTTTTGATAGGAGCACTCAAAGCCTGTACTTCTATTCTGATATTTGAGAGCTGAGCTCTTACTGCACTTTGAAATTTTTTTTGTTCTCATTAATATACAATCACATGCAGAATATTATGTTTTCCAGTCTAACACCTTCAGAAAGTCCCCCCCAAATCCCAGTTACAGTCGCTGTCCATCAGCATGTACTAAGATGCTGTACAATCACTACATGTCTTCTCTGTGTTGTACAGCCCTACCCATGACCCCCACCCTAAACATTATACATTCTAATCCTAATGCCCCTATTCTTTCTCTCCACCCTTATTACTCCCTTCAAACAAACCCTACAAAGTCCCTTTCTCTTTGGTAACTGTTAGTCCACTCTCGGGTTCTGTGAGTCTGCTGCTGTCTTTTCCTTCCATTTTACTTTGTTATCATACTCCACACATGAGTGAAATCATTTGGTACATGTATTTCTCCGCCTGGCCTATTTGACTGAGCATAATACCCTCTAGCTCCATCCACGTTATTGCAAATGATAGGATTTGTTTTCTTCTTATGGCTGCTTACTGCACTTTTTAAACGTTATTTCATTCTTCTTTTTTGTTTGTAGTTTCGCTATGTGCTTTCACCATTGCTCTCATGGCTACGAGCAGTAGCTTTGTGTTAATCGATATGTACCTATGTCTATCTATCTGTCTGTCTATCTATTTATCAATCAATCAATTAATCATCTTTTTGTCTGCACATCTGTACTTATGTACAGAACAGTTAACCATATGTCCTATATCACTTTCCTACACTATGCTTCCAAAAATCCTGCAAATTATCTAGGCTGTAGAGAGAGCACTGGGTTCACCGAGACACTTGCAGGTCGAGTCGGCCTCGTGTACATACAAAACCAGGAAATGGTTTTGCTGGGACTTGAACCCGTGTCTCTATCCTCTGTCCTCTTTCATCTCCTTCTAACTTGCTGTCTGTATTTAGCCACATTCTTTGACCAAGTGCTCCCTGAAGACCGCAAGTATCATTCCTCTGGGCCTGTTGTCGACAGAAAAGTAAACATGTTGCTTTGTTCACCGCCATGTTTGAAGGACATCAGCGTGATCACCGCCGATAGGACGGAGGGTCAAATAAAATGGTACACTAATTTCTAGAAAGGAGCAGTTGGGAGCTAAGAGTGCATTGTGGAGTGACGTGTTTATTTGAGTGTCCAAACTTCCGTCTTTAGGTGGTTATTAGATCTTCACATTCGTGAACATCATACAACCCACTGATTTCAAAGGCCCAGATGCTTTTTATTTCAGCAACTCAGTTGTTGAAGTGAGAGAAAATGAGAAGTATATTGCTGCACCACTAAATCAATGGCTGGGAACTGCTGAAACCAAACAAAAAGAATTCACAGTGGCCAGGTAGGGCTACTTTCTGCTGACTGCCTCTGGGGACTCAAACAGAATCCATTTGTTTGATTGTTTTTCATTTTCACTCGTGTAGGGTACATGTCCACACATCTTCGGCTTGCAGTTTGTCTGTGTCCTTGGATCTCAAGTGAGTCTACTGTAAGTGAGCACGTAGGTGTCTTGAGTTTCATCCCTTCTTTTAACCCTGTGTCTTTTGTTTGCAGCACTCAGTGCCTGACCTTTTATTCTGATGATACAGAGCTGTGCACTTATTGCACTTAAAGAATTTTTTTTATGATTAATCTTCAATCACGTGAAGGACATTATGTTTTCTAAGATCCCTCCTTCACCAAATCCCCCCGAGAAACATCTTCAGTCGCTGTCTATCAGCGTAGTTGGATGCTGTAGACCCCTTCACCATGTCCCCCCCACAGACCGCGTTACAGTCGCTGTCCATCAGTGAGTTGTAAGATGCTATATGATCTCTACTAGTCTTCTCTGTGTTGTACAGTACTCCCCATGCACACCCGACCCCACGCATTATACATGCTAATCCTAATGCCCCCATTCTTTCTTCCCACACTTATACCTCCCTTCAGACACACCCTGCCCAGTCCTTTTCCTTTTCGTAACTTTAGTCAACTATCGGGTTCTGTGAGTCTGCTGCTGTTTTTCTCCTCCAGTTTTTCTTTGTTGTTATACTTCACACATGAGTGAAATCACTTGGTACTTGTCTTTCTCCGCCTGGCCTATTACTTTGAACATACTGCCGTCTACCTCCATCCACATCACTGCAAATGATAGTATTTGTTTTCTTCTTAAGGCTGCTTACTGCACTTTTTAAACTGGATATCATTCTTCCTTTCTGTTTGTAGTTTAGCTCTGTTATTCACCATTCAACATCTGGTTATGAACAATAGCTTTGTGTCAATCGATATGTATCTGTATCTATCTATCTAATGGTCTGTCTGTCTATGTATGTATGTATGTATGTATGTATGTATCTATGTATCTATGAATCTATCCATTTATCTATCTATCTATCTATCTATCTATCTATCTATCTATCTATCTATCTATCTATCTATCTATCTATCATCTTCCTATCATCTATCTATGATGTCTATCATCTATCAATCTATGTACCTATCTATCTATCTTTCATCTGTCGTCTGTCTACCTGTCTATCTATGAATCAATCATCTTTTTGTCAGCCCATCTATCCTTATGTACAGAACAGTTAACAACATAGCCTATGTCTCTTCCATACATTATGCTTCCAGAAACGTTGCAAGGTAACTAAGCCATAAGGAGAGCACTGTGTTCACCAATACACTTTCAGGTAGACTCAGCCGCGTGTGCTTACAAAACCAGTAAATGGAGGTGAAAGGACTTGAACCGTATCTCTGTCCTCTGTCCTCTCATAATTCCTGCTCGCTTATTGACTTTATTTAGCCACATTCAGTGAGTAAGTGATCCCTGAAGACCACAAGTATCCTTCCTCTGGGCTTGTTGTCTACAGAAATGTATACTTGGTTCTTTGCACACCACCATGTTTGTGGGACATCGGCCTGATCACTGCTGATAGGTGGAGGGACAAATATAAAGGAACACATGTTTCTGGACAGGAGCAGCTGGGAACAAAGAGTGTGTTGTGGAGTGAAGTGTTTATTTGAGGGTCCAAACTTCCCTCTTTAGGTGGTTATTACATCTTTACATTCGTGAACATCATAAAAAGCAATGATTTTAAAAGCCCAGACGCATATTATTACAGCAATTCATTTGTTGAGGTGAGAGGAAATTAGAAGGAAGTTGCTGCACAACTACATCTATGCCTGAGCACTGCTGAAATCAAACAAAAAGAATTCACGGTGGCTAGAAAGGGCTATTTCCTACTGACTCTCCCTGGGTAGTCATAGAGAATCCATTTGTTTGTTTCTCAGTTTCACTTGTATAGGTTACGTGTCCCCGCCCCTTCAGCTTGTACTTTGTCTGTGTCCTCGGATCTCAAGTGAGTCTCCAGTAAAGGAGCACAAAGGTGGTCTTGAGTTTTCGTCAGTTCTTCTAACCCTGTGTCTTTTGATTGGAGCACTCAAAGCCTGTACTTCTATTCTGATATTTGAGAGCTGAGCTCTTACTGCACTTTGAAATTTTTTTTGTTCTCATTAATATACAATCACATGCAGAACATTATGTTTTCCAGTCTAACACCTTCAGAAAGTCCCCCCCAAATCCCAGTTACAGTCGCTGTCCTTCAGCATGTACTAAGATGCTGTAGAATCACTACATGTCCTCTCTGTGTTGTACAGCCCTACCCATGACCCCCACCCTACACATTATACATGCTAATCCTAATGCCCCCATACTTTCACCCCGCCATTATTACTCCCTTCAAACAAACCCTACAAAGTCCCTTTCTCTTTGGTAACTGTTAGTCCACTCTCGTTTTCTGTGAGTCTGCTGCTGTCTTTTCCTTCCATTTTTCTTTGTTTTCATAGTCCACACATGAGTGAAATCATTTGGTACATGTATTTCTCCACCTGGCCTATTTGACTGAGCATAATACCCTCTAGCTCCATCCACGTTATTACAAATGATAGGATTTGTTTTCTTCTTATGGCTGCTTACTGCACTTTTTAAATGGGATTTCATTCTTCATTTTTGTTTGTAGTTTCGCTATGTGCTTTCACCATTGCTCTCATGGCTACGAGCAGTAGCTTTGTGTTAATTGATATGTACCTATGTCTATCTATCTGTCTGTCTATCTATTTATCAATCAATCAATTAATCATCTTTTTGTCTGCACATCTGTCCTTGTGTACAGAACAGATAACCATATGTCCTATATCAGTTTCCTACACTATGCTTCCAAAAATCCTGCAAATTATCTAGGCTGTAGAGAGAGCACAGGGTTCACCGAGACACTTGCAGTTCGAGTCGGCCTCGTGTACATACAAAACCAGGAAATGGTTTTGCTGGGACTTGAACCCGTGTCTCTATCCTCTGTCCTCTTTCATCTCCTTCTAACTTGCTGTCTGTATTTAGCCACATTCGTTGACTAAGTGCTCCCTGAAGACCGCAAGTATCATTCCTCTGGGACTGTTGTCGACAGAAAAGTAAACTGGTTGCTTTGCTCACCGCCATGATTGAAGGACATCAGCATGATCACTGCTGATAGGACGGAGGGTCAAATAAAAAAAACACCAATTTCTAGACAGGAGCAGTTGGGAGCTTAGAGTGCATTGTGGAGTGACGTGTTTATTTGAGTGTCCAAACTTCCGTCTTTAGGTGGTTATTAGATCTTCACATTCGTAAACATCATAAAACCCACTGATTTCCAAGGCCGAGATGCTTATTATTACAGCAACTCATTTGTTGAAGTGAGAGAAAATGAGAAGTATATTGCTGCACCACTAAATCAATGGCTGGGAACTGCTGAAACCAAACAAAAAGAATTCACAGTCGCCAGTTAGGGCTACTTTCTGCTGACTGTCTCTGGGGACTCAAACAGAATCCATTTGTTTGATTGTGTTTCAGTTTCACTCGTGTAGGGTACATGTCCACACATCTTCGGCTTGCAGTTTGTCTGTGTCCTTGGATCTCAAGTGAGTCTACTGTAAGTGAGCACGTAGGTGTCTTGAGTTTCATCCCTTCTTTTAACCCTGTGTCTTTTGTTTGCAGCACTCAGTGCCTGACCTTTTATTCTGATGATACAGAGCTGTGCACTTATTGCACTTAAAGAATTTTTTTTATGATTAATCTTCAATCACGTGAAGGACATTATGTTTACTAAGATCCCCCGTTCACCAAGTCCCCCCGAGAAACCTCTTCAGTCGCTGTCTATCAGCGTAGTTGGATGCTGTAGACCCCTTCACCATGTCCCCCCCACAGACCGCGTTACAGTCGCTGTCCATCAGTGAGTTGTAAGATGCTATATGATCTCTACTAGTCTTCTCTGTGTTGTACAGTACTCCCCATGCACACCCGACCCCACGCATTATACATGCTAATCCTAATGCCAACATTCTTTCTTCCCACACTTATACCTCCCTTCAGACACACCCTGCCCAGTCCTTTTCCTTTTCGTAACTTTAGTCAACTCTCGGGTTCTGTGAGTCTGCTGCTGTTTTTCTCCTTCAGTTTTTCTTTGTTGTTATACTCCACACATGAGTGAAATCACTTGGTACTTGTCTTTCTCCGCCTGGCCTATTACTTTGAACATACTGCCGTCTACCTCCATCCACATCACTGCAAATGATAGTATTTGTTTTCTTCTTAAGGCTGCTTACTGTACTTTTTAAACTGGATATCATTCTTCCTTTCTGTTTGTAGTTTAGCTATGTTATTTACCAGTCAACATCTGGTTATGAAGAATAGCTTTGTGTCAATCAATATGTATCTGTATCTATCTATCTAGCGGTCTGTCTGTCTATGTATGTATGTATGTATGTATGTAAGTATCTATGTATCTATGAATCTATCTATCAACCTATCTATCTATCTATCTATCTATCTATCTATCTATCTATCTATCTATCTATCTATCTATCTATCTATCTATATACCTTCCTATCATCTATCTATGATGTCTATCATCTATCAATCTATGTACCTATCTATCTATCTTTCATCTGTCGTCTGTCTACCTATCTATCTATGAATCAATCATCTTTTTGTCAGCCCATCTATCCTTATGTACAGTACAGTTAACAACATAGCCTATGACTCTTCCCTACATTATGCTTCCAGGAACGTTGCAAGGTAACTAAACCGTAAGGAGAGCACTGTGTTCACCAATACACTTTCAGGTAGACTCAGTCGCGTGTGCTTACAAAACCAGTAAATGGAGGTGAAAGGACTTGAACCGTATCTCTGTCCTCTGTCCTCTGTCCTCTTATAATTCCTGCTCGCTTATTGACTTTATTTAGGCACACTCAGTGAGTAAGTGATCCCTGAAGACCACAAGTATCCTTCCTCTGGGCTTGTTGTCTACAGAAATGTGTACTTGGTTCTTTGCACACCACCATGTTTGTGGGACATCGGCGTGATCACTGCTGGTAGGTGGAGGGACAAATATAAAGGAACACATGTTTCTGGACAGGAGCAGCTGGGAACAAAGAGTGTGTTGTGGAGTGAAGTGTTTATTTGAGGGTCCAAACTTCCCTCTTTAGGTGGTTATTACATCTTTACATTCGTGAACATCATAAAAAGCAATGATTTTAATAGCCCAGACGCATATTATTACAGCAATTCATTTGTTGAGGTGAGAGGAAATTAGAAGGAAGTTGCTGCACAACTACATCTATGCCTGAGCACTGCTGAAATCAAACAAAAAGAATTCACGGTGGCTAGATAGGGCTATTTCCTACTGACTCTATCTGGTGACTCATAGAGAATCCATTTGTTTGTTTCTGAGTTTCACTTGTATAGGTTACATGTCCCCACCCTTTTAGCTTGTAGTTTGTCTGTGTCCTTGGATCTCAAGTGAGTCTCCAGTAAGGGAGCACGAAGGTGGTCTTGAGTTTTAATCAGTTCTTCTAACCCTGTGTCTTTTGATAGGAGCACTCAAAGCCTGTACTTCTCTTCTGATATTTGAGAGCTGAGCTCTTACTGCTCTTTGAAATTTTTTTTGTTCTCATTAATATACAATCACATGCAGAATATTATGTTTTCCAGTCTAACACCTTCAGAAAGTCCCCCCCAAATGCCAGTTACAGTCGCTGTCCATCAGCATGTACTAAGATGCTGTAGAATCACTACATGTCTTCTATCTGTTGTACAGCCCTACCCATGACCCCCACCCTACACATTATACATGCTAAACCTAATGCCCCTATTCTTTCTCCCCACCCTTATTACTCCCTTCAAACAAACCCTACAAAGTCCCTTTCTCTTTTTTAACTGTTAGTCCACTCTCGGGTTCTGTGAGTCTGCTGCTGTCTTTTCCTTCCATTTTTCTTTGTTATCGTACTCCACACATGAGTGAAATCATTTGGTACATGTATTTCTCCGCCTGGCCTATTTGAGTGAGCATAAAACCCTATAGCTCCATCCACGTTATTGCAAATGATAGGATTTGTTTTCTTCTTATGGCTGCTTACTGCACTTTTTAAACGTTATTTCATTCTTCTTTTTTGTTTGTAGTTTCGCTATGTGCTTTCACCATTGCTCTCATGGCTACGAGCAGTAGCTTTGTGTTAATCGATATGTACCTATGTCTATCTATCTGTCTGTCTATCTATTTATCAATCAATCAATTAATCATCTTTTTGTCTGCACATCTGTACTTATGTACAGAACAGTTAACCATATGTCCTATATCACTTTCCTACACTATGCTTCCAAAAATCCTGCAAATTATCTAGGCTGTAGAGAGAGCACTGGGTTCACCGAGACACTTGCAGGTCGAGTCGGCCTCGTGTACATACAAAACCAGGAAATGGTTTTGCTGGGACTTGAACCCGTGTCTCTATCCTCTGTCCTCTTTCATCTCCTTCTAAATTGCTGTCTATATTTAGCCACATTCTTTGACCAAGTGCTCCCTGAAGACCGCAAGTATCATTCCTCTGGGCCTGTTGTCGACAGAAAAGTAAACATGTTGCTTTGTTCACCGCCATGTTTGAAGGACATCAGCGTGATCACCGCCGATAGGACGGAGGGTCAAATAAAAAGGTACACCAATTTCTAGAAAGGAGCAGTTGGGAGCTAAGAGTGCATTGTGGAGTGATGTGTTTATTTGAGTTTCCAAACTTCCGTCTTTAGGTGGTTATTAGATCTTCACATTCGTGAACATCATAAAACCCACTGATTTCAAAGGCCCAGATGCTTATTATTACAGCAACTCAGTTGTTGAAGTGAGAGAAAATGAGAAGTATATTGCTGCACCACTAAATCAATGTCTGGGAACTGCTGAAACCAAACAAAAAGAATTCACAGTGGCCAGGTAGTGCTACTTTCTGCTGACTGTCTCTGGGGACTCAAACAGAATCCATTTGTTTGATTGTTTTTCAGTTTCACTCATGTAGGGTACATGTCCACACATCTTCGGCTTGCAGTTTGTCTGTGTCCTTGGATCTCAAGTGAGTCTCCTGTAAGTAAGCACGTAGGTGTCTTGTGTTTTCATCCCTTTTTTTAACCCTGTGTCTTTTGTTTGCAGCACTCAGTGCCTGACCTTTTATTCTGATGATACAGAGCTGTGCACTTATTGCACTTAAAGAATTTTTTTTATGATTAATCTTCAATCACGTGAAGGACATTATGTTTACTAAGATCCCCCCTTCACCAAATTCCCCCGAGAAACCTCTTCAGTCGCTGTCTATCAGCGTAGTTGGATGCTGTAGACCCCTTCACCATGTCCCCCCCACAGACCGCGTTACAGTCGCTGTCCATCAGTGAGTTGTAAAATGCTATATGATCTCTACTAGTCTTCTCTGTGTTGTACAGTACTCCCCATGCACACCCGACCCCACGCATTATACATGCTAATCCTAATGCCAACATTCTTTCTTCCCACACTTATACCTCCCTTCAGATACACCCTGCCCAGTCCTTCTCCTTTTCGTAACTTTAGTCAACTCTCAGGTTCTGTGAGTCTGCTGCTGTTTTTCTCCTTCAGTTTTTCTTTGTTGTTATACTCCACACATGAGTGAAATCACTTGGTACTTGTCTTTCTCCGCCTGGCCTATTACTTTGAACATACTGCCGTCTACCTCCATCCACATCACTGCAAATGATAGTATTTGTTTTCTTCTTAAGGCTGCTTACTGCACTTTTTAAACTGGATATCATTCTTCCTTTCTGTTTGTAGTTTAGCTCTGTTATTCACCATTCAACATCTGGTTATGAACAATAGCTTTGTGTCAATCGATATGTATCTGTATATATCTATCTAATGGTCTGTCTGTCTATCTATGTATCTATGTATGTATGTATGTATCTATGTATCTATGATTCTATCCATTTATCTATCTATCTATCTATCTATCTATCTATCTATCTATCTATCTATCTATCTATCTATCTATCTATCTATCTTCCTATCATCTATCTATGATGTCTATCATCTGTCAATCTATGTACCTATCTATCTATCTTTCATCTGTCGTCTGTCTACCTATCTATCTATGAATCAATCAGCTTTTTGTCAGCCCATCTATTCTTATGTACAGAACAGTTAACAACATAGCCTAGGTCTCTTCCATACATTATGCTTCCAGAAACGTTGCAAGGTAACTAAGCCATAAGGAGAGCACTGTGTTCACCAATACACTTTCAGGTAGACTCAGCCGCGTGTGCTTACAAAACCAGTAAATGGAGGTGAAAGGACTTGAACCGTATCTCTGTCCTCTGTCCTCTGTCCTCTTATAATTCCTGCTCGCTTATTGACTTTATTTAGCCACATTCAGTGAGTAAGTGATCCCTGAAGACCACAAGTATCCTTCCTCTGGGCTTGTTGTCTACAGAAAAGTGTACTTGGTTCTTTGCACACCACCATGTTTGTGGGATATCGGCGTGATCACTGCTGGTAGGTGGAGGGACAAATATAAAGGAACACATGTTTCTGGACAGGAGCAGCTGGGAACAAAGAGTGTGTTGTGGAGTGAAGTGTTTATTTGAGGGTCCAAACTTCCCTCTTTAGGTGGTTATTACATCTTTACATTCGTGAACATCATAAAAAGCAATGATTTTAAAAGTCCAGACGCATATTATTACAGCAATTCATTTGTTGAGGTGAGAGGAAATTAGAAGGAAGTTGCTGCACAACTACATCTATGCCTGAGCACTGCTGAAATCAAACAAAAAGAATTCACGGTGGCTAGATAGGGCTATTTCCTACTGACTCTCTCTGGGGACTCATAGAGAATCCATTTGTTTGTTTCTCAGTTTCACTTGTACAGGTTACGTGTCCCCACCCCTTCAGCTTGTAGTTTGTCTGTGTCCTTGGATCTCAAGTGAGTCTCCAGTAAGGGAGCACGAAGGTGGTCTTGAGTTTTAATCAGTTCTTCTAACCCTGTGTCTTTTGATAGGAGCACTCAAAGCCTGTACTTCTCTTCTGATATTTGAGAGCTGAGCTCTTACTGCTCTTTGAAATTTTTTTTGTTCTCATTAATATACAATCACATGCAGAATATTATGTTTTCCAGTCTAACACCTTCAGAAAGTCCCCCCCAAATCCCAGTTACAGTCGCTGTCCATCAGCATGTACTAAGATGCTGTAGAATCACTACATGTCTTCTATCTGTTGTACAGCCCTACCCATGACCCCCACCCTACACATTATACATGCTAAACCTAATGCCCCTATTCTTTCTCCCCACCCTTATTACTCCCTTCAAACAAACCCTACAAAGTCCCTTTCTCTTTTTTAACTGTTAGTCCACTCTCGGGTTCTGTGAGTCTGCTGCTGTCTTTTCCTTCCATTTTTCTTTGTTATCGTACTCCACACATGAGTGAAATCATTTGGTACATGTATTTCTCCGCCTGGCCTATTTGAGTGAGCATAAAACCCTATAGCTCCATCCACGTTATTGCAAATGATAGGATTTGTTTTCTTCTTATGGCTGCTTACTGCACTTTTTAAACGTTATTTCATTCTTCTTTTTTGTTTGTAGTTTCGCTATGTGCTTTCACCATTGCTCTCATGGCTACGAGCAGTAGCTTTGTGTTAATCGATATGTACCTATGTCTATCTATCTGTCTGTCTATCTATTTATCAATCAATCAATTAATCATCTTTTTGTCTGCACATCTGTACTTATGTACAGAACAGTTAACCATATGTCCTATATCACTTTCCTACACTATGCTTCCAAAAATCCTGCAAATTATCTAGGCTGTAGAGAGAGCACTGGGTTCACCGAGACACTTGCAGGTCGAGTCGGCCTCGTGTACATACAAAACCAGGAAATGGTTTTGCTGGGACTTGAACCCGTGTCTCTATCCTCTGTCCTCTTTCATCTCCTTCTAACTTGCTGTCTATATTTAGCCACATTCTTTGACCAAGTGCTCCCTGAAGACCGCAAGTATCATTCCTCTGGGCCTGTTGTCGACAGAAAAGTAAACATGTTGCTTTGTTCACCGCCATGTTTGAAGGACATCAGCGTGATCACCGCCGATAGGACGGAGGGTCAAATAAAAAGGTACACCAATTTCTAGAAAGGAGCAGTTGGGAGCTAAGAGTGCATTGTGGAGTGACGTGTTTATTTGAGTGTCCAAACTTCCGTCTTTAGGTGGTTATTAGATCTTCACATTCGTGAACATCATAAAACCCACTGATTTCAAAGGCCCAGATGCTTATTATTACAGCAACTCAGTTGTTGAAGTGAGAGAAAATGAGAAGTATATTGCTGCACCACTAAATCAATGTCTGGGAACTGCTGAAACCAAACAAAAAGAATTCACAGTGGCCAGGTAGTGCTACTTTCTGCTGACTGTCTCTGGGGACTCAAACAGAATCCATTTGTTTGATTGTTTTTCAGTTTCACTCATGTAGGGTACATGTCCACACATCTTCGGCTTGCAGTTTGTCTGTGTCCTTGGATCTCAAGTGAGTCTCCTGTAAGTAAGCACGTAGGTGTCTTGTGTTTTCATCCCTTTTTTTAACCCTGTGTCTTTTGTTTGCAGCACTCAGTGCCTGACCTTTTATTCTGATGATACAGAGCTGTGCACTTATTGCACTTAAAGAATTTTTTTTATGATTAATCTTCAATCACGTGAAGGACATTATGTTTACTAAGATCCCCCCTTCACCAAATTCCCCCGAGAAACCTCTTCAGTCGCTGTCTATCAGCGTAGTTGGATGCTGTAGACCCCTTCACCATGTCCCCCCCACAGACCGCGTTACAGTCGCTGTCCATCAGTGAGTTGTAAAATGCTATATGATCTCTACTAGTCTTCTCTGTGTTGTACAGTACTCCCCATGCACACCCGACCCCACGCATTATACATGCTAATCCTAATGCCAACATTCTTTCTTCCCACACTTATACCTCCCTTCAGATACACCCTGCCCAGTCCTTCTCCTTTTCGTAACTTTAGTCAACTCTCAGGTTCTGTGAGTCTGCTGCTGTTTTTCTCCTTCAGTTTTTCTTTGTTGTTATACTCCACACATGAGTGAAATCACTTGGTACTTGTCTTTCTCCGCCTGGCCTATTACTTTGAACATACTGCCGTCTACCTCCATCCACATCACTGCAAATGATAGTATTTGTTTTCTTCTTAAGGCTGCTTACTGCACTTTTTAAACTGGATATCATTCTTCCTTTCTGTTTGTAGTTTAGCTCTGTTATTCACCATTCAACATCTGGTTATGAACAATAGCTTTGTGTCAATCGATATGTATCTGTATATATCTATCTAATGGTCTGTCTGTCTATCTATGTATCTATGTATGTATGTATGTATCTATGTATCTATGATTCTATCCATTTATCTATCTATCTATCTATCTATCTATCTATCTATCTATCTATCTATCTATCTATCTATCTATCTTCCTATCATCTATCTATGATGTGTATCATCTATCAATCTATGTACCTATCTATCTATCTTTCATCTGTCGTCTGTCTACCTATCTATCTATGAATCAATCATGTTTTTGTCAGCCCATCTATCCTTATGTACAGAACAGTTAACAACATAGCCTATGTCTCTTCCCTACATTATGCTTCCAGAAACGTTGCAAGGTAACTAAGCCATAAGGAGAGCACTGTGTTCACCAATACACTTTCAGGTAGACTCAGCCGCGTGTGCTTACAAAACCAGTAAATGGAGGTGAAAGGACTTGAACCGTATCTCTGTCCTCTGTCCTCTGTCCTCTTATAATTCCTGCTCGCTTATTGACTTTATTTAGCCACATTCAGTGAGTAAGTGATCCCTGAAGACCACAAGTATCCTTCCTCTGGGCTTGTTGTCTACAGAAAAGTGTACTTGGTTCTTTGCACACCACCATGTTTGTGGGACATCGGCGTGATCACTGCTGGTAGGTGGAGGGAAAAATATAAAGGAACACATGTTTCTGGACAGGAGCAGCTGGGAACAAAGAGTGTGTTGTGGAGTGAAGTGTTTATTTGAGGGTCCAAACTTCCCTCTTTAGGTGGTTATTACATCTTTACATTCGTGAACATCATAAAAAGCAATGATTTTAAAAGTCCAGACGCATATTATTACAGCAATTCATTTGTTGAGGTGAGAGGAAATTAGAAGGAAGTTGCTGCACAACTACATCTATGCCTGAGCACTGCTGAAATCAAACAAAAAGAATTCACGGTGGCTAGATAGGGCTATTTCCTACTGACTCTCTCTGGGGACTCATAGAGAATCCATTTGTTTGTTTCTCAGTTTCACTTGTACAGGTTACGTGTCCCCACCCCTTCAGCTTGTAGTTTGTCTGTGTCCTTGGATCTCAAGTGAGTCTCCAGTAAGGGAGCACGAAGGTGGTCTTGAGTTTTAATCAGTTCTTCTAACCCTGTGTCTTTTGATAGGAGCACTCAAAGTCTGTTCTTCTATTCTGATATTTGAGAGCTGAGCTCTTACTGCCCTTTGAAATTTTTTTTGTTCTCACTAATATACAATCACATGCAGAATATTATGTTTTCCAGTCTAACACATTCAGAAAGTCCCCCCTAAATCCCAGTTACAGTCGCTGTCCATCAGCATGTACTAAGATGCTGTACAATCACTACATGTCTTCTCTGTGTTGTACAGCCCTACCCATGACCCCCACCCTACACATTATACATGCTAATCCTAATGCCCCTATTCTTTCTCCCCACCCTTATTACTCCCTTCAAACAAACCCTACAAAGTCGCTTTCTCTTTGGTATCTCTTAGTCCACTCTCGGGTTCTGTGAGTCGGCTACTGTCGTTTCCTTCCATTTTACTTTGTTATCATACTCCACACATGAGTGAAATCATTTGGTACATGTATTTCTCCGCCTGGCCTATTTGACTGAGCATAATACCCTCTAGCTCCATCCACGTTATTGCAAATGATAGGATTTTTTTCTTCTTATGGCTGCTTACTGCACTTTTTATACGTTATTTCATTCTTCTTTTTTGTTTGTAGTTTCGCTATGTGCTTTCACCATTGCTCTCATGGCTACGAGCAGTAGCTTTGTGTTAATCGATATGTACCTATGTCTATCTATCTGTCTGTCTATCTATTTATCAATTAATCAATTAATCATCTTTTTGTCTGCACATCTGTACTTATGTACAGAACAGTTAACCATATGTCCCACATCACTTTCCTACACAATGCTTCCAAAAATCCTGCAAATTATCTAGGCTGTAGAGAGAGCACTGGGTTCACCGAGACACTTGCAGGTCGAGTCGGCCTCGTGTACATACAAAACCAGGAAATGGTTTTTCTGGGACTCTAACCCGTGTCTCTATCCTTTGTCCACTTTCATCTCCTTCTAACTTGCTGTCTATATTTAGAGACATACTTTGACCAAGTGCTCCCTGAAGACCGCAAGTATCATTCCTCTGGGCCTGTTGTCGACAGAAAAGTAAACATGTTGCTTTGTTCACCACCATGTTTGAAGGACATCAGAGTCATCACCGCCGATAGGACGGAGGGTCAAATAAAAAGGTACACCAATTTCTAGAAAGGAGCAGTTCGGAGCTAAGAGTGCATTGTGGAGTGACGTGTTTATTTGAGTGTCCAAACTTCCGTCTTTAGGTGGTTATTAGATCTTCACATTCGTGAACATCATAAAACCCACTGATTTCAAAGGCCCAGATGCTTATTATTACAGCAACTCAGTTGTTGAAGTGAGAGAAAATGAGAAGTATATTGCTGCACCACTAAATCAATTTCTGGGAACTGCTGGAACCAAACAAAAAGAATTCACAGTGGCCAGGTAGGGCTACTTTCTGCTGACTGTCTCTGGGGACTCAAACAGAATCCATTTGTTTGATTGTTTTTCAGTTTCACTCGTGTAGGGTACATGTCCACACATCTTCGGCTTGCAGTTTGTCTGTGTCCTTGGATCTCAAGTGAGTCTACTGTAAGTGAGCACGCAGGTGTCTTGAGTTTCATCCCTTCTTTTAACCCTTTGTCTTTTGTTTGCAGCACTCAGTGCCTGACCTTTTATTCTGATGATACAGAGCTCTGCTCTTATTGCACTTAAAGAATTTTTTTTATGATTAATCTTCAATCACGTGAAGGACATTATGTTTACTAAGATCCCCCCTTCACCAAATTCCCCCGAGAAACCTCTTCAGTCGCTGTCTATCAGCGTAGTTGGATGCTGTAGACCCCTTCACCATGTCCCCCCCACAGACCGCGTTACAGTCGCTGTCCATCAGTGAGTTGTAAGATGCTATATGATCTCTACTAGTCTTCTCTGTGTTGTACAGTACTCCCCATGCACACCCGACCCCACGCATTATACATGCTAATCCTAATGCCAACATTCTTTCTTCCCACTCTTATACCTCCCTTCAGACACACCCTGCCCAGTCCTTCTCCTTTTCATAACTTTAGTCAACTCTCAGGTTCTTTGAGTCTGCTGCTGTTTTTCTCCTTCAGTTTTTCTTTGTTGTTATACTCCACACATGAGTGAAATCACTTGGTTCTTGTCTTTCTCCGCCTGGCCTATTACTTTGAACATACTGCCGTCTACCTCCATCCACATCACTGCAAATGATAGTATTTGTTTTCTTCTTAAGGCTGCTTACTGCACTTTTTAAACTGGATATCATTCTTCCTTTCTGTTTGTAGTTTAGCTATGCAATTCACCATTCAACATCTGGTTATGAACAATAGCTTTGTGTCAATCGATATGTATCTGTATCTATCTATCTAACGGTCTGTCTGTCTATGTATGTATCTATGTATGCATGTATGTATGTATGTATCTATGTATCTATGAATCTATCCATTTATCTATCTATCTATCTATCTATCTATCTATCTATCTATCTATCTATCTATCTATCTATCTATCTATCTATCTTCCTATCATCTATCTATGATGTCTATCATCTATCAATCTATGTACCTAACTATCTATCTTCCATCTGTCGTCTCTCTACCTATCTATCTATGAATCAATCATCTTTTTGTCAGCCCATCTATCCTTATGTACAGAACAGTTAACAACATAGCCTATGTCTCTTCCCTACATTATGCTTCCAGAAACGTTGCAAGGTAACTAAGCCATAAGGAGAGCACTGTGTTCACCAATACACTTTCAGGTAGACTCAGCCGCGTGTGCTTACAAAACCAGTAAATGGAGGTGAAAGGACTTGAACCGTATCTCTGTCCTCTGTCCTCTGTCCTCTTATAATTCCTGCTCGCTTATTGACTTTATTTAGCCACATTCAGTGAGTAAGTGATCCCTGAAGACCACAAGTATCCTTCCTCTGGGCTTGTTGTCTACAGAAAAGTGTACTTGGTTCTTTGCACACCACCATGTTTGTGGGACATCGGCGTGATCACTGCTGATAGGTGGAGGGACAAATATAAAGGAACACATGTTTCTGGACAGGAGCAGCTGGGAACAAAGAGTGTGTTGTGGAGTGAAGTGTTTATTTGTGGGTCCAAACTTCCCTCTTTAGGTGGTTATTACATCTTTACATTCGTGAACATCATAAAAAGCAATGATTTTAAAAGCCCAGACGCATATTATTACAGCAATTCATTTGTTGAGGTGAGAGGAAATTAGAAGGAAGTTGCTGCACAACTACATCTATGCCTGAGCACTGCTGAAATCAAACAAAAAGAATTCACGGTGGCTAGATAGGGCTATTTCCTACTGACTCCCTCTGGTGACTCATAGAGAATCCATTTGTTTGTTTCTGAGTTTCACTTGTATAGGTTACATGTCCCCACCCTTTTAGCTTGTAGTTTGTCTGTGTCCTTGGATCTCAAGTGAGTCTCCAGTAAGGGAGCACGAAGGTGGTCTTGAGTTTTAATCAGTTCTTCTAACCCTGTGTCTTTTGATAGGAGCACTCAAAGCCTGTACTTCTATTCTGATATTTGAGAGCTGAGCTCTTGCTGCTCTTTGAAATTGTTTTTGTTCTCATTAATATACAATCACATGCAGAACATTATGTTTTCCAGTCTAACACCTTCAGAAAGTCTCCCCCAAATCCCAGTTACAGTCGCTGTCCATCAGCATGTACTAAGATGCTGTAGAATCACTACATGTCTTCTATCCGTTGTACAGCCCTACCCATGACCCCCACCCTTCACATTATACATGCTAATCCTAATGCCCCTATTCTTTCACTCCACCCTTATTACACCCTTCAAACAAACCCTACAAAGTCCCTTTCTCTTCGGTAACTGTTAGTCCACTCTCGTGTTCTGTGAGTCTGCTGCTGTCTTTTCCTTCCATTTTACTTTGTTATCATACTCCACACATGAGTGAAATCATTTGGTACATGTATTTCTCCGCCTGGCCTATTTGACTGAGCATAATACCCTCTAGCTCCATCCACGTTATTGCAAATGATAGGATTTGTTTTCTTCTTATGGCTGCTTACTGCACTTTTTAAACGTTATTTCATTCTTCTTTTTTGTTTGTAGTTTCGCTATGTGCTTTCACCATTGCTCTCATGGCTACGAGCAGTAGCTTTCTGTTAATCGATATGTACCTATGTCTATACATCTGTCTGTCTTTCTATATATCAATCAATCAATTAATCATCTTTT
The DNA here is from genome assembly GCF_030020395.1 of Manis pentadactyla. Lineage (NCBI taxonomy): Eukaryota > Metazoa > Chordata > Mammalia > Pholidota > Manidae > Manis > Manis pentadactyla. The sequence goes on along the minus strand of NC_080027.1, from coordinate 5,538,467 downwards.
TGTCTGCACATCTGTACTTATGTACAGAACAGTTAACCATATGTCCTATATCACTTTCCTACACTATGCTTCCAAAAATCCTGCAAATTATCTAGGCTGTAGAGAGAGCACTGCGTTCACCGAGACACTTGCAGGTCGAGTCGGCCTCGTGTACATACAAAACCAGGAAATGGTTTTGCTGGGACTTGAACCCGTGTCTCTATCCTCTGTCCTCTTTCATATCCTTCTAACTTGCTCTCTGTATTTAGCCACATTCTTTGATCAAGTGCTCCCTGAAGACCGCAAGTATCATTCCACTGGGCCTGTGGTCGACAGAAAAGTAAACATGTTGCTTTGTTCACCACCATGTTTGAAGGACATCAGCGTGATCACCGCCGATAGGACGGAGGGTCAAATAAAAAGGTACACCAATTTCTAGAAAGGAGCAGTTGGGAGCTAATGGTGCATTGTGGAGTGACGTGTTTATTTGAGTGTCCAAACTTCCGTCTTTAGGTGGTTATTAGATCTTCACATTCGTGAACATCACAAAACCCACTGATTTCAAAGGCCCAGATGTTTATTATTACAGCAACTAAGTTGTTGAAGTGAGATAAAATGAGAAGTATATTGCTGCACCACTAAATCAATTTCTGGGAACTGCTGAAACCAAACAAAAAGAATTCACAGTGGCCAGGTAGGGCTACTTTCTGCTGACTGTCTCTGGGGACTCAAACAGAATCCATTTGTTTGATTGTTTTTCAGTTTCACTCGTGTAGGGTACATGTCCACACATCTTCGGCTTGCAGTTTGTCTGTGTCCTTGGATCTCAAGTGAGTCTACTGTAAGTGAGCACGTAGGTGTCTTGAGTTTCATCCCTTCTTTTAACCCTGTGTCTTTTGTTTGCAGCACTCAGTGCTGACCTTTTATTCTGATGATACAGAGTGTGCACTTATTGCACTTAAAGAATTTTTTTTATGATTAATCTTCAATCACGTGAAGGACATTATGTTTACTATGATCCCCCCATCACCAAATCCCCCCGAGAAACCTCTTCAGTCGCTGCCTATCAGCGTAGTTGGATGCTGTAGACCCCTTCACCATGTCCCCCCCACAGACCGCGTTACAGTCGCTGTCCATCAGTGAGTAGTAAGATGCTATATGATCTCTACTAGTCTTCTCAGTGTTGTACAGTACTCCCCATGCAGACACTACCCCACGCATTATGCATGCTAATCCTAATGCCCCCAATCTTTCTTCCCACAGTTATACCTCCCTTCAGACACACCCTGCCCAGTCCTTCTCCTTTTCGTAACTTTAGTCAACTCTCGGGTTCTGTGAGTCTGCTGCTGTTTTTCTCCTTCAGTTTTTCTTTGTTGTTATACTCCACACATAAGTGAAATCACTTGGTACTTGCCTTTCTCTGCCTGGCATATTACTTTGAACATACTGCCATATACCTCCATCCACATCACTGCAAATGATAGTATTTGTTTTCTTCTTAATGCTGCTTACTGCATTTTTTGTAAACTGGATATCATTCTTCCTTTCTGTTTGTAGTTTAGCTATGTTATTCACCATTCAACATCTGGTTATGAACAATAACTTTGTGTCAATCGATATGTATCTGTATCTGTTTATCTAATGGTCTGTCTGTCTATCTATGTATCTATGTATGTATGTATGTATCATTGTATGTATGTATGTATCTATGTATCTATGTATCTACCTATCTATCTATCTATCTATCTATCTATCTATCTATCTATCTATCTATCTGTCTATCTATCTATCAATACATATATATTCCTATCATCTATCTATGATGTGTATCATCTATCAATCTATGTACCTATCTATCTATCTTTCATCTGTCGTCTGTCTACCTATCTATCTATGAATCAATCATGTTTTTGTCAGCCCATCTATCCTTATGTACAGAACAGTTAACAACATAGCCTATGTCTCTTCCCTACATTATGCTTCCAGAAACGTTGCAAGGTAACTAAGCCATAAGGAGAGCACTGTGTTCACCAATACACTTTCAGGTAGACTCTGCCGCGTGTGCTTACAAAACCAGTAAATGGAGGTGAAAGGACTTGAACCGTATCTCTGTCCTCTGTCCTCTGTCCTCTTATAATTCCTGCTCGCTTATTGACTTTATTTAGCCACATTCAGTGAGTAAGTGATCCCTGAAGACCACAAGTATCCTTCCTCTGGGCTTGTTGTCTACAGAAAAGTGTACTTGGTTCTTTGCACACCACCATGTTTGTGGGACATCGGCGTGATCACTGCTGATAGGTGGAGGGACAAATATAAAGGAACACATGTTTCTGGACAGGAGCAGCTGGGAACAAAGAGTGTGTTGTGGAGTGAAGTGTTTATTTGAGGGTCCAAACTTCCCTCTTTAGGTGGTTATTACATCTTTACATTCGTGAACATCATAAAAAGCAATGATTTTAAAAGCCCAGACGCATATTATTACAGCAATTCATTTGTTGAGGTGAGAGGAAATTAGAAGGAAGTTGCTGCACAACTACATCTATGCCTGAGCACTGCTGAAATCAAACAAAAAGAATTCACGGTGGCTAGATAGGGCTATTTCCTACTGACTCTCTCTGGGGACTCATAGAGAATCCATTTGTTTGTTTCTCAGTTTCACTTGTATAGGTTACATGTCCCCACCCTTTTAGCTTGTAGTTTGTCTGTGTCCTTGGATCTCAAGTGATTCTCCAGTAAGGGAGCACGAAGGTGGTCTTGAGTTTTAATCAGTTCTTCTAACCCTGTGTCTTTTGATAGGAGCACTCAAAGCCGGTACATCTCTTCTGATATTTGAGAGCTGAGCTCTTACTGCACTTTGAAATATTTTTTGTTCTCATTAATATACAATCACATGCAGAATATTATGTTTCCCAGTCTAACACCTTGAACGAGTCCCCCTCAAATCCCAGTTACAGTCGCTGTCCATCGGCATGTACTAAGATGCTGTAGAATCACTACATGTCTTCTATCTGTTGTACAGCCCTACCCATGACCCCCACCCTACACATTATACATGCTAATCCTAATGCCCCTATTCTTTCTCCCCACCCTTATTACTCCCTTCTAACAAACCCTACAAAGTCCCTTTCTCTTTGGTAACTTTTAGTCCACTCGGGTTCTGTGAGTCTGCTGCTGTCTTTTCCTTCCATTTTACTATGTTATCATACTCCACACATGAGTGAAATCATTTGGTACATGTATTTCTCCGCCTGGCCTATTTGACTGAGCATAATACCCTCTAGCTCCATGCACGTTATTGCAAATGATAGGATTTGTTTTCTTCTTATGGCTGCTTACTGCACTTTTTAAACGTTATTTCATTCTTCTTTTTTGTTTGTAGTTTCGCTATGTGCTTTCACCATTGCTCTCATGGCTACGAGCAGTAGCTTTGTGTTAATCGATATGTACCTATGTCTATCTATCTGTCTGTCTATCTATTTATCAATCAATCAATTAATCATCTTTTTGTCTGCACATCTGTACTTATGTACAGAACAGTTAACCATATGTCCTATATCACTTTCCTACACTATGCTTCCAAAAATCCTGCAAATTATCTAGGCTGTACAGAGAGCACTGGGTTCACCGAGACACTTGCCGGTCGAGTCGGCCTCGTGTACATACAAAACCAGGAAATGGTTTTGCTGGGACTTGAACCCGTGTCTCTATCCTCTGTCCTCTTTCATCTCCTTCTAACTTGCTGTCTGTATTTAGCCACATTCTTTGACCAAGTGCTCCCTGAAGACCGCAAGTATCATTCCTCTCGGCCTGTTGTCGACAGAAAAGTAAACATGTTGCTTTGTTCACCGCCATGTTTGAAGGACATCAGCTTGATCACCGCCGATAGGACGGAGGGTCAAATAAAAAGGTACACCAATTTCTAGAAAGGAGCAGTAGGGAGCTAAGAGTGCATTGTGGAGTGACGTGTTTATTTGAGTGTCCAAACTTCCGTCTTTAGGTGGTTATTAGATCTTCACATTCGTGAACATCATAAAACCCACTGATTTCAAAGGCCCAGATGCTTTTTATTAGAGCAACTCAGTTGTTGAAGTGAGAGAAAATGAGAAGTGTATTGCTGCACCACTAAATTAATGGCTGTGAACTGCTGAAACCAAAGAAAAAGAATTCACAGTGGCCAGGTAGGGCTCCTTTCTGCTGACTGTCTCTGGGGACTCAAACAGAATCCATTTGTTTGATTGTTTTTCAGTTTCACTCGTGTAGGGTACATGTCCACACATCTTCGGCTTGCAGTTTTTCTGTGTCCTTGGATCTCAAGTGAGTCTACTGTAAGTGAGCACGTAGGTGTCTTGAGTTTCATCCCTTCTTTTAACCCTGTGTCTTTTGTTTGCAGCACTCAGTGCCTGACCTTTTATTCTGATGATACAGAGCTGTGCACTTATTGCACTTAAAAATTTTTTTTATGATTAACCTTCAATCACGTGAAGGACATTATGTTTACTATGATCCCCCCTTCACCAAATCCCTCCGAAAAACCTCTTCAATCGCTCTCTATCAGTGTAGTTGGATGCTGTAGACCCCTTCACCATGTCCCCCCCACAGACCGCGTTACAGTCGCTGTCCATCAGTGAGTTGTAAGATGCTATAAGATCTCTACTAGTCTTCTCTGTGTTGTACAGTACTCCCCATGCACACCCGACCCCACGCATTATACATGCTAATCCTAATGCCCCCATTCTTTCTTCCCACACTTATACCTCCCTTCAGACACACCCTGCCCAGTCCTTTTCCTTTTCGTAACTTTAGTCAACTCTCGGGTTCTGTGAGTCTGCTGCTGTTTTTCTCCTTCAGTTTTTCTTTGTTGTTATACTCCACACATGAGTGAAATCACTTGGTACTTGTCTTTCTCCGCCAGGACTATTACTTTGAACATACTGCCGTCTACCTCCATCCACATCACTGCAAATGATAGTATTTGTTTTCTTCTTAAGGCTGCTTACTGCACTTTTTATACTGGATATCATTCTTCCTATCTGTTTGTAGTTTAGCTCTGTTATTCACCATTCAACATCTGGTTATGAACAATAGCTTTGTGTCAATCGATATGTATCTGTATCTATCTATCTAATGGTCTGTCTGTCTATCTGTGTATCTATGTATGTATGTATGTATCTATGTATCTATGAATCTATCCATTTATCAATTTATCTATCTATCTATCTATCTATCTATCTATCTATCTATCTATCTATCTATCTATCTTCCAATCATCTATCTATGATGTCTATCATCTATCAATCTATGTACCTATCTATCTATCTTCCATCTGTCGTCTGTCTACCTATCTATCTATGAATCAATCATCTTTTTGTCAGCCCATCTATCCTTATGTACAGAACAGTTAACAACATAGCCTATGTCCCTTCCCTACATTATGCTTAAATAAACGTTGCAAGGTAACCAAGCCATAAGGAGAGCACTGTGTTCACCAATACACTTTCAGGTAGACTCAGCCGCGTGTGCTTACAAAACCAGTAAATGGAGGTGAAAGGACTTGAACCGTATCTCTGTCCTCTGTCCTCTGTCCTCTTATAATTCCTGCTCGCTTATTGACTTTATTCAGCCACATTCATTGAGTAAGTGATCCCTGAAGACCACAAGTATCCTTCCTCTGGGCTTGTTGTCTACAGAAAAGTGTACTTGGTTCTTTGCACACCACCATGTTTGTGGGACATCGGCGTGATCACTGCTGATAGGTGGAGGGACAAATATAAAGGAACACATGTTTCTGGACAGGAGCAGCTGGGAACAAAGAGTGTGTTGTGGAGTGAAGTGTTTATTTGTGGGTCCAAACTTCCCTCTTTAGGTGGTTATTACATCTTTACATTCGTGAACATCATAAAAAGCAATGATTTTAAAAGCCCAGACGCATATTATTACAGCAATTCATTTGTTGAGGTGAGAGGAAATTAGAAGGAAGTTGCTGCACAACTACATCTATGCCTGAGCACTGCTGAAATCAAACAAAAAGAATTCACGGTGGCTAGATAGGGCTATTTCCTACTGACTCTCTCTGGGGACTCATAGAGAATCCATTTGTTTGTTTCTCAGTTTCACTTGTATAGGTTACGTGTCCCCACCCCTTCAGCTTGTAGTTTGCTGTGTCCTTGGATCTCAAGTGAGTCTCCAGTAAGGGAGCACGAAGGTGGTCTTGAGTTTTAATCAGTTCTTCTAACCCTGTGTCTTTTGATAGGAGCACTCAAAGTCTGTTCTTCTATTCTGATATTTGAGAGCTGAGCTCTTACTGCACTTTGAAATTTTTTTGTTCTCATTAATATACAATCACATGCAGAATATTATGTTTTCCAGTCTAACACATTCAGAAAGTCCCCCCTAAATCCCAGTTACAGTCGCTGTCCATCGGCATGTACTAAGATGCTGTAGAATCACTACATGTCTTCTATCTGTTGTACAGCCCTACCCATGACCCCCACCCTACACATTATACATGCTAATCCTAATGCCCCTATTCTTTCTCCCCACCCTTATTACTCCCTTCTAACAAACCCTACAAAGTCCCTTTCTCTTTGGTAACTTTTAGTCCACTCTTGGGTTCTGTGAGTCTGCTGGTGTCTTTTCCTTCCATTTTACTATGTTATCATACTCCACACATGAGTGAAATCATTTGGTACATGTATTTCTCCGCCTGGCCTATTTGACTGAGCATAATACCCTCTAGCTCCATCCACGTTATTGCAAATGATAGGATTTGTTTTCTTCTTATGGCTGCTTACTGCACTTTTTAAACGTTATTTCATTCTTCTTTTTTGTTTGTAGTTTCGCTATGTGCTTTCACCATTGCTCTCATGGCTACGAGCAGTAGCTTTGTGTTAATCGATATGTACCTATGTCTATCTATCTGTCTGTCTATCTATTTATCAATCAATCAATTAATCATCTTTTTGTCTGCACATCTGTACTTATGTACAGAACAGTTAACCATATGTCCTATATCACTTTCCTACACTATGCTTCCAAAAATCCTGCAAATTATCTAGGCTGTACAGAGAGCACTGGGTTCACCGAGACACTTGCCGGTCGAGTCGGCCTCGTGTACATACAAAACCAGGAAATGGTTTTGCTGGGACTTGAACCCGTGTCTCTATCCTCTGTCCTCTTTCATATCCTTCTAACTTGCTCTCTGTATTTAGCCACATTCGTTGACTAAGTGCTCCCTGAAGACCGCAAGTATCATTCCTCTGGGCCTGTTGTCGACAGAAAAGTAAACATGTTGCTTTGTTCACCGCCATGTTTGAAGGACATCAGCGTGATCACCGCCGATAGGACGGAGGGTCAAATAAAAAGGTACACCAATTTCTAGAAAGGAGCAGTTGGGAGCTAAGAGTGCATTGTGGAGTGACGTGTTTATTTGAGTGTCCAAACTTCCGTCTTTAGGTGGTTATTAGATCTTCACATTCGTGAACATCATAAAACCCACTGATTTCAAAGGCCCAGATGCTTTTTATTAGAGCAACTCAGTTGTTGAAGTGAGAGAAAATGAGAAGTGTATTGCTGCACCACTAAGTTAATGGCTGGGAACTGCTGAAACCAAAGAAAAAGAATTCACAGTGGCCAGGTAGGGCTCCTTTCTGCTGACTGTCTCTGGGGACTCAAACAGAATCCATTTGTTTGATTGTTTTTCAGTTTCACTCGTGTAGGGTACATGTCCACACATCTTCGGCTTGCAGTTTTTCTGTGTCCTTGGATCTCAAGTGAGTCTACTGTAAGTGAGCACGTAGGTGTCTTGAGTTTCATCCCTTCTTTTAACCCTGTGTCTTTTGTTTGCAGCACTCAGTGCCTGACCTTTTATTCTGATGATACAGAGCTGTGCACTTATTGCACTTAAAGAATTTTTTTTATGATTAACCTTCAATCACGTGAAGGACATTATGTTTACTATGATCCCCCCTTCACCAAATCCCTCCGAAAAACCTCTTCAATCGCTCTCTATCAGCGTAGTTGGATGCTGTAGACCCCTTCACCATGTTCCCCCCACAGACCGCGTTACAGTCGCTGTCCATCAGTGAGTTGTAAGATGCTATAAGATCTCTACTAGTCTTCTCTGTGTTGTACAGTACTCCCCATGCACACCCGACCCCACGCATTATACATGCTAATCCTAATGCCCCCATTCTTTCTTCCCACACTTATACCTCCCTTCAAACACACCCTGCCCAGTCCTTTTCCTTTTCGTAACTTTAGTCAACTCTCGGGTTCTGTGAGTCTGCTGCTGTTTTTCTCCTTCAGTTTTTCTTTGTTGTTATACTCCACACATAAGTGAAATCACTTGGTACTTGTCTTTCTCCGCCAGGACTATTACTTTGAACATACTGCCGTCTACCTCCATCCACATCACTGCAAATGATAGTATTTGTTTTCTTCTTAAGGCTGCTTACTGCACTTTTTATACTGGATATCATTCTTCCTATGTGTTTGTAGTTTAGCTCTGTTATTCACCATTCAACATCTGGTTATGAACAATAGCTTTGTGTCAATCGATATGTATCTGTATCTATCTATCTAATGGTCTGTCTGTCTATCTATGTATCTATGTATGTATGTACGTATCTATGTATCTATGAATCTATCCATTTATCAATTTATCTATCTATCTATCTATCTATCTATCTATCTGTCTATCTATCTATCTATCTATCTTCCAATCATCTATCTATGATGTCTATCATCTATCAATCTATGTACCTATCTATCTATCTTCCATCTGTCGTCTTTCTACCTATCTATCTATGAATCAATCATCTTTTTGTCAGCCCATCTATCCTTATGTACAGAACAGTTAACAACATAGCCTATGTCCCTTCCCTACATTATGCTTAAATAAACGTTGCAAGGTAACTAAGCCATAAGGAGAGCACTGTGTTCACCAATACACTTTCAGGTAGACTCAGCCGCGTGTGCTTACAAAACCAGTAAATGGAGGTGAAAGGACTTGAACCGTATCTCTGTCCTCTGTCCTCTGTCCTCTTATAATTCCTGCTCGCTTATTGACTTTATTCAGCCACATTCATTGAGTAAGTGATCCCTGAAGACCACAAGTATCCTTCCTCTGGGCTTGTTGTCTACAGAAAAGTGTACTTGGTTCTTTGCACACCACCATGTTTGTGGGACATCGGCGTGATCACTGCTGATAGGTGGAGGGACAAATATAAAGGAACACATGTTTCTGGACAGGAGCAGCTGGGAACAAAGAGTGTGTTGTGGAGTGAAGTGTTTATTTGTGGGTCCAAACTTCCCTCTTTAGGTGGTTATTACATCTTTACATTCGTGAACATCATAAAAAGCAATGATTTTAAAAGCCCAGACGCATATTATTACAGCAATTCATTTGTTGAGGTGAGAGGAAATTAGACGGAAGTTGCTGCACAACTACATCTATGCCTGAGCACTGCTGAAATCAAACAAAAAGAATTCACGGTGGCTAGATAGGGCTATTTCCTACTGACTCTCTCTGGGGACTCATAGAGAATCCATTTGTTTGTTTCTCAGTTTCACTTGTATAGGTTACGTGTCCCCACCCCTTCAGCTTGTAGTTTGCTGTGTCCTTGGATCTCAAGTGAGTCTCCAGTAAGGGAGCACGAAGGTGGTCTTGAGTTTTAATCAGTTCTTCTAACCCTGTGTCTTTTGATAGGAGCACTCAAAGTCTGTTCTTCTATTCTGATATTTGAGAGCTGAGCTCTTACTGCACTTTGAAATTTTTTTGTTCTCATTAATATACAATCACATGCAGAATATTATGTTTTCCAGTCTAACACATTCAGAAAGTCCCCCCTAAATCCCAGTTACAGTCGCTGTCCATCGGCATGTACTAAGATGCTGTAGAATCACTACATGTCTTCTATCTGTTGTACAGCCCTACCCATGACCCCCACCCTACACATTATACATGCTAATCCTAATGCCCCTATTCTTTCTCCCCACCCTTATTACTCCCTTCTAACAAACCCTACAAAGTCCCTTTCTCTTTGGTAACTTTTAGTCCACTCTTGGGTTCTGTGAGTCTGCTGCTGTCTTTTCCTTCCATTTTACTATGTTATCATACTCCACACATGAGTGAAATCATTTGGTACATGTATTTCTCCGCCTGGCCTATTTGACTGAGCATAATACCCTCTAGCTCCATCCACGTTATTGCAAATGATAGGATTTGTTTTCTTCTTATGGCTGCTTACTGCACTTTTTAAACGTTATTTCATTCTTCTTTTTTGTTTGTAGTTTCGCTATGTGCTTTCACCATTGCTCTCATGGCTACGAGCAGTAGCTTTGTGTTAATCGATATGTACCTATGTCTATCTATCTGTCTGTCTATCTATTTATCAATCAATCAATTAATCATCTTTTTGTCTGCACATCTGTACTTATGTACAGAACAGTTAACCATATGTCCTATATCACTTTCCTACACTATGCTTCCAAAAATCCTGCAAATTATCTAGGCTGTACAGAGAGCACTGGGTTCACCGAGACACTTGCCGGTCGAGTCGGCCTCGTGTACATACAAAACCAGGAAATGGTTTTGCTGGGACTTGAACCCGTGTCTCTATCCTCTGTCCTCTTTCATATCCTTCTAACTTGCTCTCTGTATTTAGCCACATTCGTTGACTAAGTGCTCCCTGAAGACCGCAAGTATCATTCCTCTGGGCCTGTTGTCGACAGAAAAGTAAACATGTTGCTTTGTTCACCGCCATGTTTGAAGGACATCAGCGTGATCACCGCCGATAGGACGGAGGGTCAAATAAAAAGGTACACCAATTTCTAGAAAGGAGCAGTTGGGAGCTAAGAGTGCATTGTGGAGTGACGTGTTTATTTGAGTGTCCAAACTTCCGTCTTTAGGTGGTTATTAGATCTTCACATTCGTGAACATCATAAAACCCACTGATTTCAAAGGCCCAGATGCTTTTTATTAGAGCAACTCAGTTGTTGAAGTGAGAGAAAATGAGAAGTGTATTGCTGCACCACTAAATTAATGGCTGGGAACTGCTGAAACCAAAGAAAAAGAATTCACAGTGGCCAGGTAGGGCTCCTTTCTGCTGACTGTCTCTGGGGACTCAAACAGAATCCATTTGTTTGATTGTTTTTCAGTTTCACTCGTGTAGGGTACATGTCCACACATCTTCGGCTTGCAGTTTTTCTGTGTCCTTGGATCTCAAGTGAGTCTACTGTAAGTGAGCACGTAGGTGTCTTGAGTTTCATCCCTTCTTTTAACCCTGTGTCTTTTGTTTGCAGCACTCAGTGCCTGACCTTTTATTCTGATGATACAGAGCTGTGCACTTATTGCACTTAAAGAATTTTTTTTATGATTAACCTTCAATCACGTGAAGGACATTATGTTTACTATGATCCCCCCTTCACCAAATCCCTCCGAAAAACCTCTTCAATCGCTCTCTATCAGCGTAGTTGGATGCTGTAGACCCCTTCACCATGTTCCCCCCACAGACCGCGTTACAGTCGCTGTCCATCAGTGAGTTGTAAGATGCTATAAGATCTCTACTAGTCTTCTCTGTGTTGTACAGTACTCCCCATGCACACCCGACCCCACGCATTATACATGCTAATCCTAATGCCCCCATTCTTTCTTCCCACACTTATACCTCCCTTCAAACACACCCTGCCCAGTCCTTTTCCTTTTCGTAACTTTAGTCAACTCTCGGGTTCTGTGAGTCTGCTGCTGTTTTTCTCCTTCAGTTTTTCTTTGTTGTTATACTCCACACATAAGTGAAATCACTTGGTACTTGTCTTTCTCCGCCAGGACTATTACTTTGAACATACTGCCGTCTACCTCCATCCACATCACTGCAAATGATAGTATTTGTTTTCTTCTTAAGGCTGCTTACTGCACTTTTTATACTGGATATCATTCTTCCTATGTGTTTGTAGTTTAGCTCTGTTATTCACCATTCAACATCTGGTTATGAACAATAGCTTTGTGTCAATCGATATGTATCTGTATCTATCTATCTAATGGTCTGTCTGTCTATCTATGTATCTATGTATGTATGTACGTATCTATGTATCTATGAATCTATCCATTTATCAATTTATCTATCTATCTATCTATCTATCTATCTATCTATCTATCTATCTATCTATCTATCTATCTTCCAATCATCTATCTATGATGTCTATCATCTATCAATCTATGTACCTATCTATCTATCTTCCATCTGTCGTCTTTCTACCTATCTATCTATGAATCAATCATCTTTTTGTCAGCCCATCTATCCTTATGTACAGAACAGTTAACAACATAGCCTATGTCCCTTCCCTACATTATGCTTAAATAAACGTTGCAAGGTAACTAAGCCATAAGGAGAGCACTGTGTTCACCAATACACTTTCAGGTAGACTCAGCCGCGTGTGCTTACAAAACCAGTAAATGGAGGTGAAAGGACTTGAACCGTATCTCTGTCCTCTGTCCTCTGTCCTCTTATAATTCCTGCTCGCTTATTGACTTTATTCAGCCACATTCATTGAGTAAGTGATCCCTGAAGACCACAAGTATCCTTCCTCTGGGCTTGTTGTCTACAGAAAAGTGTACTTGGTTCTTTGCACACCACCATGTTTGTGGGACATCGGCGTGATCACTGCTGATAGGTGGAGGGACAAATATAAAGGAACACATGTTTCTGGACAGGAGCAGCTGGGAACAAAGAGTGTGTTGTGGAGTGAAGTGTTTATTTGTGGGTCCAAACTTCCCTCTTTAGGTGGTTATTACATCTTTACATTCGTGAACATCATAAAAAGCAATGATTTTAAAAGCCCAGACGCATATTATTACAGCAATTCATTTGTTGAGGTGAGAGGAAATTAGAAGGAAGTTGCTGCACAACTACATCTATGCCTGAGCACTGCTGAAATCAAACAAAAAGAATTCACGGTGGCTAGATAGGGCTATTTCCTACTGACTCTCTCTGGGGACTCATAGAGAATCCATTTGTTTGTTTCTCAGTTTCACTTGTATAGGTTACGTGTCCCCACCCCTTCAGCTTGTAGTTTGCTGTGTCCTTGGATCTCAAGTGAGTCTCCAGTAAGGGAGCACGAAGGTGGTCTTGAGTTTTAATCAGTTCTTCTAACCCTATGTCTTTTGATAGGAGCACTCAAAGTCTGTTCTTCTATTCTGATATTTGAGAGCTGAGCTCTTACTGCACTTTGAAATTTTTTTTGTTCTCATTAATATACAATCACATGCAGAATATTATGTTTTCCAGTCTAACACATTCAGAAAGTCCCCCCTAAATCCCAGTTACAGTCGCTGTCCATCGGCATGTACTAAGATGCTGTAGAATCACTACATGTCTTCTATCTGTTGTACAGCCCTACCCATGACCCCCACCCTACACATTATACATGCTAATCCTAATGCCCCTATTCTTTCTCCCCACCCTTATTACTCCCTTCTAACAAACCCTACAAAGTCCCTTTCTCTTTGGTAACTTTTAGTCCACTCTTGGGTTCTGTGAGTCTGCTGCTGTCTTTTCCTTCCATTTTACTATGTTATCATACTCCACACATGAGTGAAATCATTTGGTACATGTATTTCTCCGCCTGGCCTATTTGACTGAGCATAATACCCTCTAGCTCCATCCACGTTATTGCAAATGATAGGATTTGTTTTCTTCTTATGGCTGCTTACTGCACTTTTTAAACGTTATTTCATTCTTCTTTTTTGTTTGTAGTTTCGCTATGTGCTTTCACCATTGCTCTCATGGCTACGAGCAGTAGCTTTGTGTTAATCGATATGTACCTATGTCTATCTATCTGTCTGTCTATCTATTTATCAATCAATCAATTAATCATCTTTTTGTCTGCACATCTGTACTTATGTACAGAACAGTTAACCATATGTCCTATATCACTTTCCTACACTATGCTTCCAAAAATCCTGCAAATTATCTAGGCTGTACAGAGAGCACTGGGTTCACCGAGACACTTGCCGGTCGAGTCGGCCTCGTGTACATACAAAACCAGGAAATGGTTTTGCTGGGACTTGAACCCGTGTCTCTATCCTCTGTCCTCTTTCATATCCTTCTAACTTGCTCTCTGTATTTAGCCACATTCGTTGACTAAGTGCTCCCTGAAGACCGCAAGTATCATTCCTCTGGGCCTGTTGTCGACAGAAAAGTAAACATGTTGCTTTGTTCACCGCCATGTTTGAAGGACATCAGCGTGATCACCGCCGATAGGACGGAGGGTCAAATAAAAAGGTACACCAATTTCTAGAAAGGAGCAGTTGGGAGCTAAGAGTGCATTGTGGAGTGACGTGTTTATTTGAGTGTCCAAACTTCCGTCTTTAGGTGGTTATTAGATCTTCACATTCGTGAACATCATAAAACCCACTGATTTCAAAGGCCCAGATGCTTTTTATTAGAGCAACTCAGTTGTTGAAGTGAGAGAAAATGAGAAGTGTATTGCTGCACCACTAAATTAATGGCTGGGAACTGCTGAAACCAAAGAAAAAGAATTCACAGTGGCCAGGTAGGGCTCCTTTCTGCTGACTGTCTCTGGGGACTCAAACAGAATCCATTTGTTTGATTGTTTTTCAGTTTCACTCGTGTAGGGTACATGTCCACACATCTTCGGCTTGCAGTTTTTCTGTGTCCTTGGATCTCAAGTGAGTCTACTGTAAGTGAGCATGTAGGTGTCTTGAGTTTCATCCCTTCTTTTAACCCTGTGTCTTTTGTTTGCAGCACTCAGTGCCTGACCTTTTATTCTGATGATACAGAGCTGTGCACTTATTGCACTTAAAGAATTTTTTTTATGATTAACCTTCAATCACGTGAAGGACATTATGTTTACTATGATCCCCCCTTCACCAAATCCCTCCGAAAAACCTCTTCAATCGCTCTCTATCAGCGTAGTTGGATGCTGTAGACCCCTTCACCATGTTCCCCCCACAGACCGCGTTACAGTCGCTGTCCATCAGTGAGTTGTAAGATGCTATAAGATCTCTACTAGTCTTCTCTGTGTTGTACAGTACTCCCCATGCACACCCGACCCCACGCATTATACATGCTAATCCTAATGCCCCCATTCTTTCTTCCCACACTTATACCTCCCTTCAGACACACCCTGCCCAGTCCTTTTCCTTTTCGTAACTTTAGTCAACTCTCGGGTTCTGTGAGTCTGCTGCTGTTTTTCTCCTTCAGTTTTTCTTTGTTGTTATACTCCACACATAAGTGAAATCACTTGGTACTTGTCTTTCTCCGCCAGGACTATTACTTTGAACATACTGCCGTCTACCTCCATCCACATCACTGCAAATGATAGTATTTGTTTTCTTCTTAAGGCTGCTTACTGCACTTTTTATACTGGATATCATTCTTCCTATGTGTTTGTAGTTTAGCTCTGTTATTCACCATTCAACATCTGGTTATGAACAATAGCTTTGTGTCAATCGATATGTATCTGTATCTATCTATCTAATGGTCTGTCTGTCTATCTATGTATCTATGTATGTATGTACGTATCTATGTATCTATGAATCTATCCATTTATCAATTTATCTATCTATCTATCTATCTATCTATCTATCTATCTATCTATCTATCTATCTATCTATCTATCTTCCAATCATCTATCTATGATGTCTATCATCTATCAATCTATGTACCTATCTATCTATCTTCCATCTGTCGTCTTTCTACCTATCTATCTATGAATCAATCATCTTTTTGTCAGCCCATCTATCCTTATGTACAGAACAGTTAACAACATAGCCTATGTCCCTTCCCTACATTATGCTTAAATAAACGTTGCAAGGTAACTAAGCCATAAGGAGAGCACTGTGTTCACCAATACACTTTCAGGTAGACTCAGCCGCGTGTGCTTACAAAACCAGTAAATGGAGGTGAAAGGACTTGAACCGTATCTCTGTCCTCTGTCCTCTGTCCTCTTATAATTCCTGCTCGCTTATTGACTTTATTCAGCCACATTCATTGAGTAAGTGATCCCTGAAGACCACAAGTATCCTTCCTCTGGGCTTGTTGTCTACAGAAAAGTGTACTTGGTTCTTTGCACACCACCATGTTTGTGGGACATCGGCGTGATCACTGCTGATAGGTGGAGGGACAAATATAAAGGAACACATGTTTCTGGACAGGAGCAGCTGGGAACAAAGAGTGTGTTGTGGAGTGAAGTGTTTATTTGTGGGTCCAAACTTCCCTCTTTAGGTGGTTATTACATCTTTACATTCGTGAACATCATAAAAAGCAATGATTTTAAAAGCCCAGACGCATATTATTACAGCAATTCATTTGTTGAGGTGAGAGGAAATTAGAAGGAAGTTGCTGCACAACTACATCTATGCCTGAGCACTGCTGAAATCAAACAAAAAGAATTCACGGTGGCTAGATAGGGCTATTTCCTACTGACTCTCTCTGGGGACTCATAGAGAATCCATTTGTTTGTTTCTCAGTTTCACTTGTATAGGTTACGTGTCCCCACCCCTTCAGCTTGTAGTTTGCTGTGTCCTTGGATCTCAAGTGAGTCTCCAGTAAGGGAGCACGAAGGTGGTCTTGAGTTTTAATCAGTTCTTCTAACCCTGTGTCTTTTGATAGGAGCACTCAAAGTCTGTTCTTCTATTCTGATATTTGAGAGCTGAGCTCTTACTGCACTTTGAAATTTTTTTTGTTCTCATTAATATACAATCACATGCAGAATATTATGTTTTCCAGTCTAACACATTCAGAAAGTCCCCCCTAAATCCCAGTTACAGTCGCTGTCCATCGGCATGTACTAAGATGCTGTAGAATCACTACATGTCTTCTATCTGTTGTACAGCCCTACCCATGACCCCCACCCTACACATTATACATGCTAATCCTAATGCCCCTATTCTTTCTCCCCACCCTTATTACTCCCTTCTAACAAACCCTACAAAGTCCCTTTCTCTTTGGTAACTTTTAGTCCACTCTTGGGTTCTGTGAGTCTGCTGCTGTCTTTTCCTTCCATTTTACTATGTTATCATACTCCACACATGAGTGAAATCATTTGGTACATGTATTTCTCCGCCTGGCCTATTTGACTGAGCATAATACCCTCTAGCTCCATCCACGTTATTGCAAATGATAGGATTTGTTTTCTTCTTATGGCTGCTTACTGCACTTTTTAAACGTTATTTCATTCTTCTTTTTTGTTTGTAGTTTCGCTATGTGCTTTCACCATTGCTCTCATGGCTACGAGCAGTAGCTTTGTGTTAATCGATATGTACCTATGTCTATCTATCTGTCTGTCTATCTATTTATCAATCAATCAATTAATCATCTTTTTGTCTGCACATCTGTACTTATGTACAGAACAGTTAACCATATGTCCTATATCACTTTCCTACACTATGCTTCCAAAAATCCTGCAAATTATCTAGGCTGTACAGAGAGCACTGGGTTCACCGAGACACTTGCCGGTCGAGTCGGCCTCGTGTACATACAAAACCAGGAAATGGTTTTGCTGGGACTTGAACCCGTGTCTCTATCCTCTGTCCTCTTTCATATCCTTCTAACTTGCTCTCTGTATTTAGCCACATTCGTTGACTAAGTGCTCCCTGAAGACCGCAAGTATCATTCCTCTGGGCCTGTTGTCGACAGAAAAGTAAACATGTTGCTTTGTTCACCGCCATGTTTGAAGGACATCAGCGTGATCACCGCCGATAGGACGGAGGGTCAAATAAAAAGGTACACCAATTTCTAGAAAGGAGCAGTTGGGAGCTAAGAGTGCATTGTGGAGTGACGTGTTTATTTGAGTGTCCAAACTTCCGTCTTTAGGTGGTTATTAGATCTTCACATTCGTGAACATCATAAAACCCACTGATTTCAAAGGCCCAGATGCTTTTTATTAGAGCAACTCAGTTGTTGAAGTGAGAGAAAATGAGAAGTGTATTGCTGCACCACTAAATTAATGGCTGGGAACTGCTGAAACCAAAGAAAAAGAATTCACAGTGGCCAGGTAGGGCTCCTTTCTGCTGACTGTCTCTGGGGACTCAAACAGAATCCATTTGTTTGATTGTTTTTCAGTTTCACTCGTGTAGGGTACATGTCCACACATCTTCGGCTTGCAGTTTTTCTGTGTCCTTGGATCTCAAGTGAGTCTACTGTAAGTGAGCACGTAGGTGTCTTGAGTTTCATCCCTTCTTTTAACCCTGTGTCTTTTGTTTGCAGCACTCAGTGCCTGACCTTTTATTCTGATGATACAGAGCTGTGCACTTATTGCACTTAAAGAATTTTTTTTATGATTAACCTTCAATCACGTGAAGGACATTATGTTTACTATGATCCCCCCTTCACCAAATCCCTCCGAAAAACCTCTTCAATCGCTCTCTATCAGCGTAGTTGGATGCTGTAGACCCCTTCACCATGTCCCCCCCACAGACCGCGTTACAGTCGCTGTCCATCAGTGAGTTGTAAGATGCTATAAGATCTCTACTAGTCTTCTCTGTGTTGTACAGTACTCCCCATGCACACCCGACCCCACGCATTATACATGCTAATCCTAATGCCCCCATTCTTTCTTCCCACACTTATACCTCCCTTCAAACACACCCTGCCCAGTCCTTTTCCTTTTCGTAACTTTAGTCAACTCTCGGGTTCTGTGAGTCTGCTGCTGTTTTTCTCCTTCAGTTTTTCTTTGTTGTTATACTCCACACATAAGTGAAATCACTTGGTACTTGTCTTTCTCCGCCAGGACTATTACTTTGAACATACTGCCGTCTACCTCCATCCACATCACTGCAAATGATAGTATTTGTTTTCTTCTTAAGGCTGCTTACTGCACTTTTTATACTGGATATCATTCTTCCTATGTGTTTGTAGTTTAGCTCTGTTATTCACCATTCAACATCTGGTTATGAACAATAGCTTTGTGTCAATCGATATGTATCTGTATCTATCTATCTAATGGTCTGTCTGTCTATCTATGTATCTATGTATGTATGTACGTATCTATGTATCTATGAATCTATCCATTTATCAATTTATCTATCTATCTATCTATCTATCTATCTATCTATCTATATATCTATCTTCCAATCATCTATCTATGATGTCTATCATCTATCAATCTATGTACCTATCTATCTATCTTCCATCTGTCGTCTTTCTACCTATCTATCTATGAATCAATCATCTTTTTGTCAGCCCATCTATCCTTATGTACAGAACAGTTAACAACATAGCCTATGTCCCTTCCCTACATTATGCTTAAATAAACGTTGCAAGGTAACTAAGCCATAAGGAGAGCACTGTGTTCACCAATACACTTTCAGGTAGACTCAGCCGCGTGTGCTTACAAAACCAGTAAATGGAGGTGAAAGGACTTGAACCGTATCTCTGTCCTCTGTCCTCTGTCCTCTTATAATTCCTGCTCGCTTATTGACTTTATTCAGCCACATTCATTGAGTAAGTGATCCCTGAAGACCACAAGTATCCTTCCTCTGGGCTTGTTGTCTACAGAAAAGTGTACTTGGTTCTTTGCACACCACCATGTTTGTGGGACATCGGCGTGATCACTGCTGATAGGTGGAGGGACAAATATAAAGGAACACATGTTTCTGGACAGGAGCAGCTGGGAACAAAGAGTGTGTTGTGGAGTGAAGTGTTTATTTGTGGGTCCAAACTTCCCTCTTTAGGTGGTTATTACATCTTTACATTCGTGAACATCATAAAAAGCAATGATTTTAAAAGCCCAGACGCATATTATTACAGCAATTCATTTGTTGAGGTGAGAGGAAATTAGAAGGAAGTTGCTGCACAACTACATCTATGCCTGAGCACTGCTGAAATCAAACAAAAAGAATTCACGGTGGCTAGATAGGGCTATTTCCTACTGACTCTCTCTGGGGACTCATAGAGAATCCATTTGTTTGTTTCTCAGTTTCACTTGTATAGGTTACGTGTCCCCACCCCTTCAGCTTGTAGTTTGCTGTGTCCTTGGATCTCAAGTGAGTCTCCAGTAAGGGAGCACGAAGGTGGTCTTGAGTTTTAATCAGTTCTTCTAACCCTGTGTCTTTTGATAGGAGCACTCAAAGTCTGTTCTTCTATTCTGATATTTGAGAGCTGAGCTCTTACTGCACTTTGAAATTTTTTTTGTTCTCATTAATATACAATCACATGCAGAATATTATGTTTTCCAGTCTAACACATTCAGAAAGTCCCCCCTAAATCCCAGTTACAGTCGCTGTCCATCGGCATGTACTAAGATGCTGTAGAATCACTACATGTCTTCTATCTGTTGTACAGCCCTACCCATGACCCCCACCCTACACATTATACATGCTAATCCTAATGCCCCTATTCTTTCTCCCCACCCTTATTACTCCCTTCTAACAAACCCTACAAAGTCCCTTTCTCTTTGGTAACTTTTAGTCCACTCTTGGGTTCTGTGAGTCTGCTGCTGTCTTTTCCTTCCATTTTACTATGTTATCATACTCCACACATGAGTGAAATCATTTGGTACATGTATTTCTCCGCCTGGCCTATTTGACTGAGCATAATACCCTCTAGCTCCATCCACGTTATTGCAAATGATAGGATTTGTTTTCTTCTTATGGCTGCTTACTGCACTTTTTAAACGTTATTTCATTCTTCTTTTTTGTTTGTAGTTTCGCTATGTGCTTTCACCATTGCTCTCATGGCTACGAGCAGTAGCTTTGTGTTAATCGATATGTACCTATGTCTATCTATCTGTCTGTCTATCTATTTATCAATCAATCAATTAATCATCTTTTTGTCTGCACATCTGTACTTATGTACAGAACAGTTAACCATATGTCCTATATCACTTTCCTACACTATGCTTCCAAAAATCCTGCAAATTATCTAGGCTGTACAGAGAGCACTGGGTTCACCGAGACACTTGCCGGTCGAGTCGGCCTCGTGTACATACAAAACCAGGAAATGGTTTTGCTGGGACTTGAACCCGTGTCTCTATCCTCTGTCCTCTTTCATATCCTTCTAACTTGCTCTCTGTATTTAGCCACATTCGTTGACTAAGTGCTCCCTGAAGACCGCAAGTATCATTCCTCTGGGCCTGTTGTCGACAGAAAAGTAAACATGTTGCTTTGTTCACCGCCATGTTTGAAGGACATCAGCGTGATCACCGCCGATAGGACGGAGGGTCAAATAAAAAGGTACACCAATTTCTAGAAAGGAGCAGTTGGGAGCTAAGAGTGCATTGTGGAGTGACGTGTTTATTTGAGTGTCCAAACTTCCGTCTTTAGGTGGTTATTAGATCTTCACATTCGTGAACATCATAAAACCCACTGATTTCAAAGGCCCAGATGCTTTTTATTAGAGCAACTCAGTTGTTGAAGTGAGAGAAAATGAGAAGTGTATTGCTGCACCACTAAGTTAATGGCTGGGAACTGCTGAAACCAAAGAAAAAGAATTCACAGTGGCCAGGTAGGGCTCCTTTCTGCTGACTGTCTCTGGGGACTCAAACAGAATCCATTTGTTTGATTGTTTTTCAGTTTCACTCGTGTAGGGTACATGTCCACACATCTTCGGCTTGCAGTTTTTCTGTGTCCTTGGATCTCAAGTGAGTCTACTGTAAGTGAGCACGTAGGTGTCTTGAGTTTCATCCCTTCTTTTAACCCTGTGTCTTTTGTTTGCAGCACTCAGTGCCTGACCTTTTATTCTGATGATACAGAGCTGTGCACTTATTGCACTTAAAGAATTTTTTTTATGATTAACCTTCAATCACGTGAAGGACATTATGTTTACTATGATCCCCCCTTCACCAAATCCCTCCGAAAAACCTCTTCAATCGCTCTCTATCAGCGTAGTTGGATGCTGTAGACCCCTTCACCATGTCCCCCCCACAGACCGCGTTACAGTCGCTGTCCATCAGTGAGTTGTAAGATGCTATAAGATCTCTACTAGTCTTCTCTGTGTTGTACAGTACTCCCCATGCACACCCGACCCCACGCATTATACATGCTAATCCTAATGCCCCCATTCTTTCTTCCCACACTTATACCTCCCTTCAAACACACCCTGCCCAGTCCTTTTCCTTTTCGTAACTTTAGTCAACTCTCGGGTTCTGTGAGTCTGCTGCTGTTTTTCTCCTTCAGTTTTTCTTTGTTGTTATACTCCACACATAAGTGAAATCACTTGGTACTTGTCTTTCTCCGCCAGGACTATTACTTTGAACATACTGCCGTCTACCTCCATCCACATCACTGCAAATGATAGTATTTGTTTTCTTCTTAAGGCTGCTTACTGCACTTTTTATACTGGATATCATTCTTCCTATGTGTTTGTAGTTTAGCTCTGTTATTCACCATTCAACATCTGGTTATGAACAATAGCTTTGTGTCAATCGATATGTATCTGTATCTATCTATCTAATGGTCTGTCTATCTATGTATCTATGTATGTATGTACGTATCTATGTATCTATGAATCTATCCATTTATCAATTTATCTATCTATCTATCTATCTATCTATCTATCTATCTATCTATCTATCTATCTATCTTCCAATCATCTATCTATGATGTCTATCATCTATCAATCTATGTACCTATCTATCTATCTTCCATCTGTCGTCTTTCTACCTATCTATCTATGAATCAATCATCTTTTTGTCAGCCCATCTATCCTTATGTACAGAACAGTTAACAACATAGCCTATGTCCCTTCCCTACATTATGCTTAAATAAACGTTGCAAGGTAACTAAGCCATAAGGAGAGCACTGTGTTCACCAATACACTTTCAGGTAGACTCAGCCGCGTGTGCTTACAAAACCAGTAAATGGAGGTGAAAGGACTTGAACTGTATCTCTGTCCTCTGTCCTCTGTCCTCTTATAATTCCTGCTCGCTTATTGACTTTATTCAGCCACATTCATTGAGTAAGTGATCCCTGAAGACCACAAGTATCCTTCCTCTGGGCTTGTTGTCTACAGAAAAGTGTACTTGGTTCTTTGCACACCACCATGTTTGTGGGACATCGGCGTGATCACTGCTGATAGGTGGAGGGACAAATATAAAGGAACACATGTTTCTGGACAGGAGCAGCTGGGAACAAAGAGTGTGTTGTGGAGTGAAGTGTTTATTTGTGGGTCCAAACTTCCCTCTTTAGGTGGTTATTACATCTTTACATTCGTGAACATCATAAAAAGCAATGATTTTAAAAGCCCAGACGCATATTATTACAGCAATTCATTTGTTGAGGTGAGAGGAAATTAGAAGGAAGTTGCTGCACAACTACATCTATGCCTGAGCACTGCTGAAATCAAACAAAAAGAATTCACGGTGGCTAGATAGGGCTATTTCCTACTGACTCTCTCTGGGGACTCATAGAGAATCCATTTGTTTGTTTCTCAGTTTCACTTGTATAGGTTACGTGTCCCCACCCCTTCAGCTTGTAGTTTGCTGTGTCCTTGGATCTCAAGTGAGTCTCCAGTAAGGGAGCACGAAGGTGGTCTTGAGTTTTAATCAGTTCTTCTAACCCTGTGTCTTTTGATAGGAGCACTCAAAGTCTGTTCTTCTATTCTGATATTTGAGAGCTGAGCTCTTACTGCACTTTGAAATTTTTTTTGTTCTCATTAATATACAATCACATGCAGAATATTATGTTTTCCAGTCTAACACATTCAGAAAGTCCCCCCTAAATCCCAGTTACAGTCGCTGTCCATCGGCATGTACTAAGATGCTGTAGAATCACTACATGTCTTCTATCTGTTGTACAGCCCTACCCATGACCCCCACCCTACACATTATACATGCTAATCCTAATGCCCCTATTCTTTCTCCCCACCCTTATTACTCCCTTCTAACAAACCCTACAAAGTCCCTTTCTCTTTGGTAACTTTTAGTCCACTCTTGGGTTCTGTGAGTCTGCTGCTGTCTTTTCCTTCCATTTTACTATGTTATCATACTCCACACATGAGTGAAATCATTTGGTACATGTATTTCTCCGCCTGGCCTATTTGACTGAGCATAATACCCTCTAGCTCCATCCACGTTATTGCAAATGATAGGATTTGTTTTCTTCTTATGGCTGCTTACTGCACTTTTTAAACGTTATTTCATTCTTCTTTTTTGTTTGTAGTTTCGCTATGTGCTTTCACCATTGCTCTCATGGCTACGAGCAGTAGCTTTGTGTTAATCGATATGTACCTATGTCTATCTATCTGTCTGTCTATCTATTTATCAATCAATCAATTAATCATCTTTTTGTCTGCACATCTGTACTTATGTACAGAACAGTTAACCATATGTCCTATATCACTTTCCTACACTATGCTTCCAAAAATCCTGCAAATTATCTAGGCTGTACAGAGAGCACTGGGTTCACCGAGACACTTGCCGGTCGAGTCGGCCTCGTGTACATACAAAACCAGGAAATGGTTTTGCTGGGACTTGAACCCGTGTCTCTATCCTCTGTCCTCTTTCATATCCTTCTAACTTGCTCTCTGTATTTAGCCACATTCGTTGACTAAGTGCTCCCTGAAGACCGCAAGTATCATTCCTCTGGGCCTGTTGTCGACAGAAAAGTAAACATGTTGCTTTGTTCACCGCCATGTTTGAAGGACATCAGCGTGATCACCGCCGATAGGACGGAGGGTCAAATAAAAAGGTACACCAATTTCTAGAAAGGAGCAGTTGGGAGCTAAGAGTGCATTGTGGAGTGACGTGTTTATTTGAGTGTCCAAACTTCCGTCTTTAGGTGGTTATTAGATCTTCACATTCGTGAACATCATAAAACCCACTGATTTCAAAGGCCCAGATGCTTTTTATTAGAGCAACTCAGTTGTTGAAGTGAGAGAAAATGAGAAGTGTATTGCTGCACCACTAAATTAATGGCTGGGAACTGCTGAAACCAAAGAAAAAGAATTCACAGTGGCCAGGTAGGGCTCCTTTCTGCTGACTGTCTCTGGGGACTCAAACAGAATCCATTTGTTTGATTGTTTTTCAGTTTCACTCGTGTAGGGTACATGTCCACACATCTTCGGCTTGCAGTTTTTCTGTGTCCTTGGATCTCAAGTGAGTCTACTGTAAGTGAGCACGTAGGTGTCTTGAGTTTCATCCCTTCTTTTAACCCTGTGTCTTTTGTTTGCAGCACTCAGTGCCTGACCTTTTATTCTGATGATACAGAGCTGTGCACTTATTGCACTTAAAGAATTTTTTTTATGATTAACCTTCAATCACGTGAAGGACATTATGTTTACTATGATCCCCCCTTCACCAAATCCCTCCGAAAAACCTCTTCAATCGCTCTCTATCAGCGTAGTTGGATGCTGTAGACCCCTTCACCATGTCCCCCCCACAGACCGCGTTACAGTCGCTGTCCATCAGTGAGTTGTAAGATGCTATAAGATCTCTACTAGTCTTCTCTGTGTTGTACAGTACTCCCCATGCACACCCGACCCCACGCATTATACATGCTAATCCTAATGCCCCCATTCTTTCTTCCCACACTTATACCTCCCTTCAAACACACCCTGCCCAGTCCTTTTCCTTTTCGTAACTTTAGTCAACTCTCGGGTTCTGTGAGTCTGCTGCTGTTTTTCTCCTTCAGTTTTTCTTTGTTGTTATACTCCACACATAAGTGAAATCACTTGGTACTTGTCTTTCTCCGCCAGGACTATTACTTTGAACATACTGCCGTCTACCTCCATCCACATCACTGCAAATGATAGTATTTGTTTTCTTCTTAAGGCTGCTTACTGCACTTTTTATACTGGATATCATTCTTCCTATGTGTTTGTAGTTTAGCTCTGTTATTCACCATTCAACATCTGGTTATGAACAATAGCTTTGTGTCAATCGATATGTATCTGTATCTATCTATCTAATGGTCTGTCTGTCTATCTATGTATCTATGTATGTATGTACGTATCTATGTATCTATGAATCTATCCATTTATCAATTTATCTATCTATCTATCTATCTATCTATCTATCTATCTATCTATCTATCTATCTATCTATCTTCCAATCATCTATCTATGATGTCTATCATCTATCAATCTATGTACCTATCTATCTATCTTCCATCTGTCGTCTTTCTACCTATCTATCTATGAATCAATCATCTTTTTGTCAGCCCATCTATCCTTATGTACAGAACAGTTAACAACATAGCCTATGTCCCTTCCCTACATTATGCTTAAATAAACGTTGCAAGGTAACTAAGCCATAAGGAGAGCACTGTGTTCACCAATACACTTTCAGGTAGACTCAGCCGCGTGTGCTTACAAAACCAGTAAATGGAGGTGAAAGGACTTGAACCGTATCTCTGTCCTCTGTCCTCTGTCCTCTTATAATTCCTGCTCGCTTATTGACTTTATTCAGCCACATTCATTGAGTAAGTGATCCCTGAAGACCACAAGTATCCTTCCTCTGGGCTTGTTGTCTACAGAAAAGTGTACTTGGTTCTTTGCACACCACCATGTTTGTGGGACATCGGCGTGATCACTGCTGATAGGTGGAGGGACAAATATAAAGGAACACATGTTTCTGGACAGGAGCAGCTGGGAACAAAGAGTGTGTTGTGGAGTGAAGTGTTTATTTGTGGGTCCAAACTTCCCTCTTTAGGTGGTTATTACATCTTTACATTCGTGAACATCATAAAAAGCAATGATTTTAAAAGCCCAGACGCATATTATTACAGCAATTCATTTGTTGAGGTGAGAGGAAATTAGAAGGAAGTTGCTGCACAACTACATCTATGCCTGAGCACTGCTGAAATCAAACAAAAAGAATTCACGGTGGCTAGATAGGGCTATTTCCTACTGACTCTCTCTGGGGACTCATAGAGAATCCATTTGTTTGTTTCTCAGTTTCACTTGTATAGGTTACGTGTCCCCACCCCTTCAGCTTGTAGTTTGCTGTGTCCTTGGATCTCAAGTGAGTCTCCAGTAAGGGAGCACGAAGGTGGTCTTGAGTTTTAATCAGTTCTTCTAACCCTGTGTCTTTTGATAGGAGCACTCAAAGTCTGTTCTTCTATTCTGATATTTGAGAGCTGAGCTCTTACTGCACTTTGAAATTTTTTTTGTTCTCATTAATATACAATCACATGCAGAATATTATGTTTTCCAGTCTAACACATTCAGAAAGTCCCCCCTAAATCCCAGTTACAGTCGCTGTCCATCGGCATGTACTAAGATGCTGTAGAATCACTACATGTCTTCTATCTGTTGTACAGCCCTACCCATGACCCCCACCCTACACATTATACATGCTAATCCTAATGCCCCTATTCTTTCTCCCCACCCTTATTACTCCCTTCTAACAAACCCTACAAAGTCCCTTTCTCTTTGGTAACTTTTAGTCCACTCTTGGGTTCTGTGAGTCTGCTGCTGTCTTTTCCTTCCATTTTACTATGTTATCATACTCCACACATGAGTGAAATCATTTGGTACATGTATTTCTCCGCCTGGCCTATTTGACTGAGCATAATACCCTCTAGCTCCATCCACGTTATTGCAAATGATAGGATTTGTTTTCTTCTTATGGCTGCTTACTGCACTTTTTAAACGTTATTTCATTCTTCTTTTTTGTTTGTAGTTTCGCTATGTGCTTTCACCATTGCTCTCATGGCTACGAGCAGTAGCTTTGTGTTAATCGATATGTACCTATGTCTATCTATCTGTCTGTCTATCTATTTATCAATCAATCAATTAATCATCTTTTTGTCTGCACATCTGTACTTATGTACAGAACAGTTAACCATATGTCCTATATCACTTTCCTACACTATGCTTCCAAAAATCCTGCAAATTATCTAGGCTGTACAGAGAGCACTGGGTTCACCGAGACACTTGCCGGTCGAGTCGGCCTCGTGTACATACAAAACCAGGAAATGGTTTTGCTGGGACTTGAACCCGTGTCTCTATCCTCTGTCCTCTTTCATATCCTTCTAACTTGCTCTCTGTATTTAGCCACATTCGTTGACTAAGTGCTCCCTGAAGACCGCAAGTATCATTCCTCTGGGCCTGTTGTCGACAGAAAAGTAAACATGTTGCTTTGTTCACCGCCATGTTTGAAGGACATCAGCGTGATCACCGCCGATAGGACGGAGGGTCAAATAAAAAGGTACACCAATTTCTAGAAAGGAGCAGTTGGGAGCTAAGAGTGCATTGTGGAGTGACGTGTTTATTTGAGTGTCCAAACTTCCGTCTTTAGGTGGTTATTAGATCTTCACATTCGTGAACATCATAAAACCCACTGATTTCAAAGGCCCAGATGCTTTTTATTAGAGCAACTCAGTTGTTGAAGTGAGAGAAAATGAGAAGTGTATTGCTGCACCACTAAATTAATGGCTGGGAACTGCTGAAACCAAAGAAAAAGAATTCACAGTGGCCAGGTAGGGCTCCTTTCTGCTGACTGTCTCTGGGGACTCAAACAGAATCCATTTGTTTGATTGTTTTTCAGTTTCACTCGTGTAGGGTACATGTCCACACATCTTCGGCTTGCAGTTTTTCTGTGTCCTTGGATCTCAAGTGAGTCTACTGTAAGTGAGCACGTAGGTGTCTTGAGTTTCATCCCTTCTTTTAACCCTGTGTCTTTTGTTTGCAGCACTCAGTGCCTGACCTTTTATTCTGATGATACAGAGCTGTGCACTTATTGCACTTAAAGAATTTTTTTTATGATTAACCTTCAATCACGTGAAGGACATTATGTTTACTATGATCCCCCCTTCACCAAATCCCTCCGAAAAACCTCTTCAATCGCTCTCTATCAGCGTAGTTGGATGCTGTAGACCCCTTCACCATGTCCCCCCCACAGACCGCGTTACAGTCGCTGTCCATCAGTGAGTTGTAAGATGCTATAAGATCTCTACTAGTCTTCTCTGTGTTGTACAGTACTCCCCATGCACACCCGACCCCACGCATTATACATGCTAATCCTAATGCCCCCATTCTTTCTTCCCACACTTATACCCCCCTTCAGACACACCCTGCCCAGTCCTTTTCCTTTTCGTAACTTTAGTCAACTCTCGGGTTCTGTGAGTCTGCTGCTGTTTTTCTCCTTCAGTTTTTCTTTGTTGTTATACTCCACACATAAGTGAAATCACTTGGTACTTGTCTTTCTCCGCCAGGACTATTACTTTGAACATACTGCCGTCTACCTCCATCCACATCACTGCAAATGATAGTATTTGTTTTCTTCTTAAGGCTGCTTACTGCACTTTTTATACTGGATAT
This sequence comes from Manis pentadactyla, assembly GCF_030020395.1. Classification (NCBI taxonomy): domain Eukaryota; kingdom Metazoa; phylum Chordata; class Mammalia; order Pholidota; family Manidae; genus Manis; species Manis pentadactyla. The sequence continues at coordinate 5,509,269 of NC_080027.1, read as the reverse complement.
CATTCTTCCTATGTGTTTGTAGTTTAGCTCTGTTATTCACCATTCAACATCTGGTTATGAACAATAGCTTTGTGTCAATCGATATGTATCTGTATCTATCTATCTAATGGTCTGTCTGTCTATCTATGTATCTATGTATGTATGTACGTATCTATGTATCTATGAATCTATCCATTTATCAATTTATCTATCTATCTATCTATCTATCTATCTATCTATCTATCTATCTATCTATCTATCTATCTTCCAATCATCTATCTATGATGTCTATCATCTATCAATCTATGTACCTATCTATCTATCTTCCATCTGTCGTCTTTCTACCTATCTATCTATGAATCAATCATCTTTTTGTCAGCCCATCTATCCTTATGTACAGAACAGTTAACAACATAGCCTATGTCCCTTCCCTACATTATGCTTAAATAAACGTTGCAAGGTAACTAAGCCATAAGGAGAGCACTGTGTTCACCAATACACTTTCAGGTAGACTCAGCCGCGTGTGCTTACAAAACCAGTAAATGGAGGTGAAAGGACTTGAACCGTATCTCTGTCCTCTGTCCTCTGTCCTCTTATAATTCCTGCTCGCTTATTGACTTTATTCAGCCACATTCATTGAGTAAGTGATCCCTGAAGACCACAAGTATCCTTCCTCTGGGCTTGTTGTCTACAGAAAAGTGTACTTGGTTCTTTGCACACCACCATGTTTGTGGGACATCGGCGTGATCACTGCTGATAGGTGGAGGGACAAATATAAAGGAACACATGTTTCTGGACAGGAGCAGCTGGGAACAAAGAGTGTGTTGTGGAGTGAAGTGTTTATTTGTGGGTCCAAACTTCCCTCTTTAGGTGGTTATTACATCTTTACATTCGTGAACATCATAAAAAGCAATGATTTTAAAAGCCCAGACGCATATTATTACAGCAATTCATTTGTTGAGGTGAGAGGAAATTAGAAGGAAGTTGCTGCACAACTACATCTATGCCTGAGCACTGCTGAAATCAAACAAAAAGAATTCACGGTGGCTAGATAGGGCTATTTCCTACTGACTCTCTCTGGGGACTCATAGAGAATCCATTTGTTTGTTTCTCAGTTTCACTTGTATAGGTTACGTGTCCCCACCCCTTCAGCTTGTAGTTTGCTGTGTCCTTGGATCTCAAGTGAGTCTCCAGTAAGGGAGCACGAAGGTGGTCTTGAGTTTTAATCAGTTCTTCTAACCCTGTGTCTTTTGATAGGAGCACTCAAAGTCTGTTCTTCTATTCTGATATTTGAGAGCTGAGCTCTTACTGCACTTTGAAATTTTTTTTGTTCTCATTAATATACAATCACATGCAGAATATTATGTTTTCCAGTCTAACACATTCAGAAAGTCCCCCCTAAATCCCAGTTACAGTCGCTGTCCATCGGCATGTACTAAGATGCTGTAGAATCACTACATGTCTTCTATCTGTTGTACAGCCCTACCCATGACCCCCACCCTACACATTATACATGCTAATCCTAATGCCCCTATTCTTTCTCCCCACCCTTATTACTCCCTTCTAACAAACCCTACAAAGTCCCTTTCTCTTTGGTAACTTTTAGTCCACTCTTGGGTTCTGTGAGTCTGCTGCTGTCTTTTCCTTCCATTTTACTATGTTATCATACTCCACACATGAGTGAAATCATTTGGTACATGTATTTCTCCGCCTGGCCTATTTGACTGAGCATAATACCCTCTAGCTCCATCCACGTTATTGCAAATGATAGGATTTGTTTTCTTCTTATGGCTGCTTACTGCACTTTTTAAACGTTATTTCATTCTTCTTTTTTGTTTGTAGTTTCGCTATGTGCTTTCACCATTGCTCTCATGGCTACGAGCAGTAGCTTTGTGTTAATCGATATGTACCTATGTCTATCTATCTGTCTGTCTATCTATTTATCAATCAATCAATTAATCATCTTTTTGTCTGCACATCTGTACTTATGTACAGAACAGTTAACCATATGTCCTATATCACTTTCCTACACTATGCTTCCAAAAATCCTGCAAATTATCTAGGCTGTACAGAGAGCACTGGGTTCACCGAGACACTTGCCGGTCGAGTCGGCCTCGTGTACATACAAAACCAGGAAATGGTTTTGCTGGGACTTGAACCCGTGTCTCTATCCTCTGTCCTCTTTCATATCCTTCTAACTTGCTCTCTGTATTTAGCCACATTCGTTGACTAAGTGCTCCCTGAAGACCGCAAGTATCATTCCTCTGGGCCTGTTGTCGACAGAAAAGTAAACATGTTGCTTTGTTCACCGCCATGTTTGAAGGACATCAGCGTGATCACCGCCGATAGGACGGAGGGTCAAATAAAAAGGTACACCAATTTCTAGAAAGGAGCAGTTGGGAGCTAAGAGTGCATTGTGGAGTGACGTGTTTATTTGAGTGTCCAAACTTCCGTCTTTAGGTGGTTATTAGATCTTCACATTCGTGAACATCATAAAACCCACTGATTTCAAAGGCCCAGATGCTTTTTATTAGAGCAACTCAGTTGTTGAAGTGAGAGAAAATGAGAAGTGTATTGCTGCACCACTAAATTAATGGCTGGGAACTGCTGAAACCAAAGAAAAAGAATTCACAGTGGCCAGGTAGGGCTCCTTTCTGCTGACTGTCTCTGGGGACTCAAACAGAATCCATTTGTTTGATTGTTTTTCAGTTTCACTCGTGTAGGGTACATGTCCACACATCTTCGGCTTGCAGTTTTTCTGTGTCCTTGGATCTCAAGTGAGTCTACTGTAAGTGAGCACGTAGGTGTCTTGAGTTTCATCCCTTCTTTTAACCCTGTGTCTTTTGTTTGCAGCACTCAGTGCCTGACCTTTTATTCTGATGATACAGAGCTGTGCACTTATTGCACTTAAAGAATTTTTTTTATGATTAACCTTCAATCACGTGAAGGACATTATGTTTACTATGATCCCCCCTTCACCAAATCCCTCCGAAAAACCTCTTCAATCGCTCTCTATCAGCGTAGTTGGATGCTGTAGACCCCTTCACCATGTCCCCCCCACAGACCGCGTTACAGTCGCTGTCCATCAGTGAGTTGTAAGATGCTATAAGATCTCTACTAGTCTTCTCTGTGTTGTACAGTACTCCCCATGCACACCCGACCCCACGCATTATACATGCTAATCCTAATGCCCCCATTCTTTCTTCCCACACTTATACCTCCCTTCAGACACACCCTGCCCAGTCCTTTTCCTTTTCGTAACTTTAGTCAACTCTCGGGTTCTGTGAGTCTGCTGCTGTTTTTCTCCTTCAGTTTTTCTTTGTTGTTATACTCCACACATAAGTGAAATCACTTGGTACTTGTCTTTCTCCGCCAGGACTATTACTTTGAACATACTGCCGTCTACCTCCATCCACATCACTGCAAATGATAGTATTTGTTTTCTTCTTAAGGCTGCTTACTGCACTTTTTATACTGGATATCATTCTTCCTATGTGTTTGTAGTTTAGCTCTGTTATTCACCATTCAACATCTGGTTATGAACAATAGCTTTGTGTCAATCGATATGTATCTGTATCTATCTATCTAATGGTCTGTCTGTCTATCTATGTATCTATGTATGTATGTACGTATCTATGTATCTATGAATCTATCCATTTATCAATTTATCTATCTATCTATCTATCTATCTATCTATCTATCTATCTATCTATCTATCTATCTATCTATCTATCTATCTTCCAATCATCTATCTATGATGTCTATCATCTATCAATCTATGTACCTATCTATCTATCTTCCATCTGTCGTCTTTCTACCTATCTATCTATGAATCAATCATCTTTTTGTCAGCCCATCTATACTTATGTACAGAACAGTTAACAACATAGCCTATGTCCCTTCCCTACATTATGCTTAAATAAACGTTGCAAGGTAACTAAGCCATAAGGAGAGCACTGTGTTCACCAATACACTTTCAGGTAGACTCAGCCGCGTGTGCTTACAAAACCAGTAAATGGAGGTGAAAGGACTTGAACCGTATCTCTGTCCTCTGTCCTCTGTCCTCTTATAATTCCTGCTCGCTTATTGACTTTATTCAGCCACATTCATTGAGTAAGTGATCCCTGAAGACCACAAGTATCCTTCCTCTGGGCTTGTTGTCTACAGAAAAGTGTACTTGGTTCTTTGCACACCACCATGTTTGTGGGACATCGGCGTGATCACTGCTGATAGGTGGAGGGACAAATATAAAGGAACACATGTTTCTGGACAGGAGCAGCTGGGAACAAAGAGTGTGTTGTGGAGTGAAGTGTTTATTTGTGGGTCCAAACTTCCCTCTTTAGGTGGTTATTACATCTTTACATTCGTGAACATCATAAAAAGCAATGATTTTAAAAGCCCAGACGCATATTATTACAGCAATTCATTTGTTGAGGTGAGAGGAAATTAGAAGGAAGTTGCTGCACAACTACATCTATGCCTGAGCACTGCTGAAATCAAACAAAAAGAATTCACGGTGGCTAGATAGGGCTATTTCCTACTGACTCTCTCTGGGGACTCATAGAGAATCCATTTGTTTGTTTCTCAGTTTCACTTGTATAGGTTACGTGTCCCCACCCCTTCAGCTTGTAGTTTGCTGTGTCCTTGGATCTCAAGTGAGTCTCCAGTAAGGGAGCACGAAGGTGGTCTTGAGTTTTAATCAGTTCTTCTAACCCTGTGTCTTTTGATAGGAGCACTCAAAGTCTGTTCTTCTATTCTGATATTTGAGAGCTGAGCTCTTACTGCACTTTGAAATTTTTTTTGTTCTCATTAATATACAATCACATGCAGAATATTATGTTTTCCAGTCTAACACATTCAGAAAGTCCCCCCTAAATCCCAGTTACAGTCGCTGTCCATCGGCATGTACTAAGATGCTGTAGAATCACTACATGTCTTCTATCTGTTGTACAGCCCTACCCATGACCCCCACCCTACACATTATACATGCTAATCCTAATGCCCCTATTCTTTCTCCCCACCCTTATTACTCCCTTCTAACAAACCCTACAAAGTCCCTTTCTCTTTGGTAACTTTTAGTCCACTCTTGGGTTCTGTGAGTCTGCTGCTGTCTTTTCCTTCCATTTTACTATGTTATCATACTCCACACATGAGTGAAATCATTTGGTACATGTATTTCTCCGCCTGGCCTATTTGACTGAGCATAATACCCTCTAGCTCCATCCACGTTATTGCAAATGATAGGATTTGTTTTCTTCTTATGGCTGCTTACTGCACTTTTTAAACGTTATTTCATTCTTCTTTTTTGTTTGTAGTTTCGCTATGTGCTTTCACCATTGCTCTCATGGCTACGAGCAGTAGCTTTGTGTTAATCGATATGTACCTATGTCTATCTATCTGTCTGTCTATCTATTTATCAATCAATCAATTAATCATCTTTTTGTCTGCACATCTGTACTTATGTACAGAACAGTTAACCATATGTCCTATATCACTTTCCTACACTATGCTTCCAAAAATCCTGCAAATTATCTAGGCTGTACAGAGAGCACTGGGTTCACCGAGACACTTGCCGGTCGAGTCGGCCTCGTGTACATACAAAACCAGGAAATGGTTTTGCTGGGACTTGAACCCGTGTCTCTATCCTCTGTCCTCTTTCATATCCTTCTAACTTGCTCTCTGTATTTAGCCACATTCGTTGACTAAGTGCTCCCTGAAGACCGCAAGTATCATTCCTCTGGGCCTGTTGTCGACAGAAAAGTAAACATGTTGCTTTGTTCACCGCCATGTTTGAAGGACATCAGCGTGATCACCGCCGATAGGACGGAGGGTCAAATAAAAAGGTACACCAATTTCTAGAAAGGAGCAGTTGGGAGCTAAGAGTGCATTGTGGAGTGACGTGTTTATTTGAGTGTCCAAACTTCCGTCTTTAGGTGGTTATTAGATCTTCACATTCGTGAACATCATAAAACCCACTGATTTCAAAGGCCCAGATGCTTTTTATTAGAGCAACTCAGTTGTTGAAGTGAGAGAAAATGAGAAGTGTATTGCTGCACCACTAAATTAATGGCTGGGAACTGCTGAAACCAAAGAAAAAGAATTCACAGTGGCCAGGTAGGGCTCCTTTCTGCTGACTGTCTCTGGGGACTCAAACAGAATCCATTTGTTTGATTGTTTTTCAGTTTCACTCGTGTAGGGTACATGTCCACACATCTTCGGCTTGCAGTTTTTCTGTGTCCTTGGATCTCAAGTGAGTCTACTGTAAGTGAGCACGTAGGTGTCTTGAGTTTCATCCCTTCTTTTAACCCTGTGTCTTTTGTTTGCAGCACTCAGTGCCTGACCTTTTATTCTGATGATACAGAGCTGTGCACTTATTGCACTTAAAGAATTTTTTTTATGATTAACCTTCAATCACGTGAAGGACATTATGTTTACTATGATCCCCCCTTCACCAAATCCCTCCGAAAAACCTCTTCAATCGCTCTCTATCAGCGTAGTTGGATGCTGTAGACCCCTTCACCATGTCCCCCCCACAGACCGCGTTACAGTCGCTGTCCATCAGTGAGTTGTAAGATGCTATAAGATCTCTACTAGTCTTCTCTGTGTTGTACAGTACTCCCCATGCACACCCGACCCCACGCATTATACATGCTAATCCTAATGCCCCCATTCTTTCTTCCCACACTTATACCTCCCTTCAGACACACCCTGCCCAGTCCTTTTCCTTTTCGTAACTTTAGTCAACTCTCGGGTTCTGTGAGTCTGCTGCTGTTTTTCTCCTTCAGTTTTTCTTTGTTGTTATACTCCACACATAAGTGAAATCACTTGGTACTTGTCTTTCTCCGCCAGGACTATTACTTTGAACATACTGCCGTCTACCTCCATCCACATCACTGCAAATGATAGTATTTGTTTTCTTCTTAAGGCTGCTTACTGCACTTTTTATACTGGATATCATTCTTCCTATCTGTTTGTAGTTTAGCTCTGTTATTCACCATTCAACATCTGGTTATGAACAATAGCTTTGTGTCAATCGATATGTATCTGTATCTATCTATCTAATGGTCTGTCTGTCTATCTATGTATCTATGTATGTATGTACGTATCTATGTATCTATGAATCTATCCATTTATCAATTTATCTATCTATCTATCTATCTATCTATCTATCTATCTATCTATCTATCTATCTATCTTCCAATCATCTATCTATGATGTCTATCATCTATCAATCTATGTACCTATCTATCTATCTTCCATCTGTCGTCTTTCTACCTATCTATCTATGAATCAATCATCTTTTTGTCAGCCCATCTATCCTTATGTACAGAACAGTTAACAACATAGCCTATGTCCCTTCCCTACATTATGCTTAAATAAACGTTGCAAGGTAACTAAGCCATAAGGAGAGCACTGTGTTCACCAATACACTTTCAGGTAGACTCAGCCGCGTGTGCTTACAAAACCAGTAAATGGAGGTGAAAGGACTTGAACCGTATCTCTGTCCTCTGTCCTCTTATAATTCCTGCTCGCTTATTGACTTTATTCAGCCACATTCATTGAGTAAGTGATCCCTGAAGACCACAAGTATCCTTCCTCTGGGCTTGTTGTCTACAGAAAAGTGTACTTGGTTCTTTGCACACCACCATGTTTGTGGGACATCGGCGTGATCACTGCTGATAGGTGGAGGGACAAATATAAAGGAACACATGTTTCTGGACAGGAGCAGCTGGGAACAAAGAGTGTGTTGTGGAGTGAAGTGTTTATTTGTGGGTCCAAACTTCCCTCTTTAGGTGGTTATTACATCTTTACATTCGTGAACATCATAAAAAGCAATGATTTTAAAAGCCCAGACGCATATTATTACAGCAATTCATTTGTTGAGGTGAGAGGAAATTAGAAGGAAGTTGCTGCACAACTACATCTATGCCTGAGCACTGCTGAAATCAAACAAAAAGAATTCACGGTGGCTAGATAGGGCTATTTCCTACTGACTCTCTCTGGGGACTCATAGAGAATCCATTTGTTTGTTTCTCAGTTTCACTTGTATAGGTTACGTGTCCCCACCCCTTCAGCTTGTAGTTTGCTGTGTCCTTGGATCTCAAGTGAGTCTCCAGTAAGGGAGCACGAAGGTGGTCTTGAGTTTTAATCAGTTCTTCTAACCCTGTGTCTTTTGATAGGAGCACTCAAAGTCTGTTCTTCTATTCTGATATTTGAGAGCTGAGCTCTTACTGCACTTTGAAATTTTTTTGTTCTCATTAATATACAATCACATGCAGAATATTATGTTTTCCAGTCTAACACATTCAGAAAGTCCCCCCTAAATCCCAGTTACAGTCGCTGTCCATCGGCATGTACTAAGATGCTGTAGAATCACTACATGTCTTCTATCTGTTGTACAGCCCTACCCATGACCCCCACCCTACACATTATACATGCTAATCCTAATGCCCCTATTCTTTCTCCCCACCCTTATTACTCCCTTCTAACAAACCCTACAAAGTCCCTTTCTCTTTGGTAACTTTTAGTCCACTCTTGGGTTCTGTGAGTCTGCTGCTGTCTTTTCCTTCCATTTTACTATGTTATCATACTCCACACATGAGTGAAATCATTTGGTACATGTATTTCTCCGCCTGGCCTATTTGACTGAGCATAATACCCTCTAGCTCCATCCACGTTATTGCAAATGATAGGATTTGTTTTCTTCTTATGGCTGCTTACTGCACTTTTTAAACGTTATTTCATTCTTCTTTTTTGTTTGTAGTTTCGCTATGTGCTTTCACCATTGCTCTCATGGCTACGAGCAGTAGCTTTGTGTTAATCGATATGTACCTATGTCTATCTATCTGTCTGTCTATCTATTTATCAATCAATCAATTAATCATCTTTTTGTCTGCACATCTGTACTTATGTACAGAACAGTTAACCATATGTCCTATATCACTTTCCTACACTATGCTTCCAAAAATCCTGCAAATTATCTAGGCTGTACAGAGAGCACTGGGTTCACCGAGACACTTGCCAGTCGAGTCGGCCTCGTGTACATACAAAACCAGGAAATGGTTTTGCTGGGACTTGAACCCGTGTCTCTATCCTCTGTCCTCTTTCATATCCTTCTAACTTGCTGTCTGTATTTAGCCACATTCGTTGACTAAGTGCTCCCTGAAGACCGCAAGTATCATTCCTCTGGGCCTGTTGTCGACAGAAAAGTAAACATGTTGCTTTGTTCACCGCCATGTTTGAAGGACATCAGCGTGATCACCGCCGATAGGACGGAGGGTCAAATAAAAAGGTACACCAATTTCTAGAAAGGAGCAGTTGGGAGCTAAGAGTGCATTGTGGAGTGACGTGTTTATTTGAGTGTCCAAACTTCCGTCTTTAGGTGGTTATTAGATCTTCACATTCGTGAACATCATAAAACCCACTGATTTCAAAGGCCCAGATGCTTTTTATTAGAGCAACTCAGTTGTTGAAGTGAGAGAAAATGAGAAGTGTATTGCTGCACCACTAAATTAATGGCTGGGAACTGCTGAAACCAAAGAAAAAGAATTCACAGTGGCCAGGTAGGGCTCCTTTCTGCTGACTGTCTCTGGGGACTCAAACAGAATCCATTTGTTTGATTGTTTTTCAGTTTCACTCGTGTAGGGTACATGTCCACACATCTTCGGCTTGCAGTTTTTCTGTGTCCTTGGATCTCAAGTGAGTCTACTGTAAGTGAGCACGTAGGTGTCTTGAGTTTCATCCCTTCTTTTAACCCTGTGTCTTTTGTTTGCAGCACTCAGTGCCTGACCTTTTATTCTGATGATACAGAGCTGTGCACTTATTGCACTTAAAGAATTTTTTTTATGATTAACCTTCAATCACGTGAAGGACATTATGTTTACTATGATCCCCCCTTCACCAAATCCCTCCGAAAAACCTCTTCAATCGCTCTCTATCAGCGTAGTTGGATGCTGTAGACCCCTTCACCATGTCCCCCCCACAGACCGCGTTACAGTCGCTGTCCATCAGTGAGTTGTAAGATGCTATAAGATCTCTACTAGTCTTCTCTGTGTTGTACAGTACTCCCCATGCACACCCGACCCCACGCATTATACATGCTAATCCTAATGCCCCCATTCTTTCTTCCCACACTTATACCTCCCTTCAGACACACCCTGCCCAGTCCTTTTCCTTTTCGTAACTTTAGTCAACTCTCGGGTTCTGTGAGTCTGCTGCTGTTTTTCTCCTTCAGTTTTTCTTTGTTGTTATACTCCACACATAAGTGAAATCACTTGGTACTTGTCTTTCTCCGCCAGGACTATTACTTTGAACATACTGCCGTCTACCTCCATCCACATCACTGCAAATGATAGTATTTGTTTTCTTCTTAAGGCTGCTTACTGCACTTTTTATACTGGATATCATTCTTCCTATCTGTTTGTAGTTTAGCTCTGTTATTCACCATTCAACATCTGGTTATGAACAATAGCTTTGTGTCAATCGATATGTATCTGTATCTATCTATCTAATGGTCTGTCTGTCTATCTATGTATCTATGTATGTATGTACGTATCTATGTATCTATGAATCTATCCATTTATCAATTTATCTATCTATCTATCTATCTATCTATCTATCTATCTATCTATCTATCTATCTATCTTCCAATCATCTATCTATGATGTCTATCATCTATCAATCTATGTACCTATCTATCTATCTTCCATCTGTCGTCTTTCTACCTATCTATCTATGAATCAATCATCTTTTTGTCAGCCCATCTATCCTTATGTACAGAACAGTTAACAACATAGCCTATGTCCCTTCCCTACATTATGCTTAAATAAACGTTGCAAGGTAACTAAGCCATAAGGAGAGCACTGTGTTCACCAATACACTTTCAGGTAGACTCAGCCGCGTGTGCTTACAAAACCAGTAAATGGAGGTGAAAGGACTTGAACCGTATCTCTGTCCTCTGTCCTCTGTCCTCTTATAATTCCTGCTCGCTTATTGACTTTATTCAGCCACATTCATTGAGTAAGTGATCCCTGAAGACCACAAGTATCCTTCCTCTGGGCTTGTTGTCTACAGAAAAGTGTACTTGGTTCTTTGCACACCACCATGTTTGTGGGACATCGGCGTGATCACTGCTGATAGGTGGAGGGACAAATATAAAGGAACACATGTTTCTGGACAGGAGCAGCTGGGAACAAAGAGTGTGTTGTGGAGTGAAGTGTTTATTTGTGGGTCCAAACTTCCCTCTTTAGGTGGTTATTACATCTTTACATTCGTGAACATCATAAAAAGCAATGATTTTAAAAGCCCAGACGCATATTATTACAGCAATTCATTTGTTGAGGTGAGAGGAAATTAGAAGGAAGTTGCTGCACAACTACATCTATGCCTGAGCACTGCTGAAATCAAACAAAAAGAATTCACGGTGGCTAGATAGGGCTATTTCCTACTGACTCTCTCTGGGGACTCATAGAGAATCCATTTGTTTGTTTCTCAGTTTCACTTGTATAGGTTACGTGTCCCCACCCCTTCAGCTTGTAGTTTGCTGTGTCCTTGGATCTCAAGTGAGTCTCCAGTAAGGGAGCACGAAGGTGGTCTTGAGTTTTAATCAGTTCTTCTAACCCTGTGTCTTTTGATAGGAGCACTCAAAGTCTGTTCTTCTATTCTGATATTTGAGAGCTGAGCTCTTACTGCACTTTGAAATTTTTTTTGTTCTCATTAATATACAATCACATGCAGAATATTATGTTTTCCAGTCTAACACATTCAGAAAGTCCCCCCTAAATCCCAGTTACAGTCGCTGTCCATCGGCATGTACTAAGATGCTGTAGAATCACTACATGTCTTCTATCTGTTGTACAGCCCTACCCATGACCCCCACCCTACACATTATACATGCTAATCCTAATGCCCCTATTCTTTCTCCCCACCCTTATTACTCCCTTCTAACAAACCCTACAAAGTCCCTTTCTCTTTGGTAACTTTTAGTCCACTCTTGGGTTCTGTGAGTCTGCTGCTGTCTTTTCCTTCCATTTTACTATGTTATCATACTCCACACATGAGTGAAATCATTTGGTACATGTATTTCTCCGCCTGGCCTATTTGACTGAGCATAATACCCTCTAGCTCCATCCACGTTATTGCAAATGATAGGATTTGTTTTCTTCTTATGGCTGCTTACTGCACTTTTTAAACGTTATTTCATTCTTCTTTTTTGTTTGTAGTTTCGCTATGTGCTTTCACCATTGCTCTCATGGCTACGAGCAGTAGCTTTGTGTTAATCGATATGTACCTATGTCTATCTATCTGTCTGTCTATCTATTTATCAATCAATCAATTAATCATCTTTTTGTCTGCACATCTGTACTTATGTACAGAACAGTTAACCATATGTCCTATATCACTTTCCTACACTATGCTTCCAAAAATCCTGCAAATTATCTAGGCTGTACAGAGAGCACTGGGTTCACCGAGACACTTGCCGGTCGAGTCGGCCTCGTGTACATACAAAACCAGGAAATGGTTTTGCTGGGACTTGAACCCGTGTCTCTATCCTCTGTCCTCTTTCATATCCTTCTAACTTGCTCTCTGTATTTAGCCACATTCGTTGACTAAGTGCTCCCTGAAGACCGCAAGTATCATTCCTCTGGGCCTGTTGTCGACAGAAAAGTAAACATGTTGCTTTGTTCACCGCCATGTTTGAAGGACATCAGCGTGATCACCGCCGATAGGACGGAGGGTCAAATAAAAAGGTACACCAATTTCTAGAAAGGAGCAGTTGGGAGCTAAGAGTGCATTGTGGAGTGACGTGTTTATTTGAGTGTCCAAACTTCCGTCTTTAGGTGGTTATTAGATCTTCACATTCGTGAACATCATAAAACCCACTGATTTCAAAGGCCCAGATGCTTTTTATTAGAGCAACTCAGTTGTTGAAGTGAGAGAAAATGAGAAGTGTATTGCTGCACCACTAAATTAATGGCTGGGAACTGCTGAAACCAAAGAAAAAGAATTCACAGTGGCCAGGTAGGGCTCCTTTCTGCTGACTGTCTCTGGGGACTCAAACAGAATCCATTTGTTTGATTGTTTTTCAGTTTCACTCGTGTAGGGTACATGTCCACACATCTTCGGCTTGCAGTTTTTCTGTGTCCTTGGATCTCAAGTGAGTCTACTGTAAGTGAGCACGTAGGTGTCTTGAGTTTCATCCCTTCTTTTAACCCTGTGTCTTTTGTTTGCAGCACTCAGTGCCTGACCTTTTATTCTGATGATACAGAGCTGTGCACTTATTGCACTTAAAGAATTTTTTTTATGATTAACCTTCAATCACGTGAAGGACATTATGTTTACTATGATCCCCCCTTCACCAAATCCCTCCGAAAAACCTCTTCAATCGCTCTCTATCAGCGTAGTTGGATGCTGTAGACCCCTTCACCATGTCCCCCCCACAGACCGCGTTACAGTCGCTGTCCATCAGTGAGTTGTAAGATGCTATAAGATCTCTACTAGTCTTCTCTGTGTTGTACAGTACTCCCCATGCACACCCGACCCCACGCATTATACATGCTAATCCTAATACCCCCATTCTTTCTTCCCACACTTATACCCCCCTTCAGACACACCCTGCCCAGTCCTTTTCCTTTTCGTAACTTTAGTCAACTCTCGGGTTCTGTGAGTCTGCTGCTGTTTTTCTCCTTCAGTTTTTCTTTGTTGTTATACTCCACACATAAGTGAAATCACTTGGTACTTGTCTTTCTCCGCCAGGACTATTACTTTGAACATACTGCCGTCTACCTCCATCCACATCACTGCAAATGATAGTATTTGTTTTCTTCTTAAGGCTGCTTACTGCACTTTTTATACTGGATATCATTCTTCCTATCTGTTTGTAGTTTAGCTCTGTTATTCACCATTCAACATCTGGTTATGAACAATAGCTTTGTGTCAATCGATATGTATCTGTATCTATCTATCTAATGGTCTGTCTGTCTATCTATGTATCTATGTATGTATGTACGTATCTATGTATCTATGAATCTATCCATTTATCAATTTATCTATCTATCTATCTATCTATCTATCTATCTATCTATCTATCTATCTATCTATCTATCTATCATCTATCTTCCAATCATCTATCTATGATGTCTATCATCTATCAATCTATGTACCTATCTATCTATCTTCCATCTGTCGTCTTTCTACCTATCTATCTATGAATCAATCATCTTTTTGTCAGCCCATCTATCCTTATGTACAGAACAGTTAACAACATAGCCTATGTCCCTTCCCTACATTATGCTTAAATAAACGTTGCAAGGTAACTAAGCCATAAGGAGAGCACTGTGTTCACCAATACACTTTCAGGTAGACTCAGCCGCGTGTGCTTACAAAACCAGTAAATGGAGGTGAAAGGACTTGAACCGTATCTCTGTCCTCTGTCCTCTGTCCTCTTATAATTCCTGCTCGCTTATTGACTTTATTCAGCCACATTCATTGAGTAAGTGATCCCTGAAGACCACAAGTATCCTTCCTCTGGGCTTGTTGTCTACAGAAAAGTGTACTTGGTTCTTTGCACACCACCATGTTTGTGGGACATCGGCGTGATCACTGCTGATAGGTGGAGGGACAAATATAAAGGAACACATGTTTCTGGACAGGAGCAGCTGGGAACAAAGAGTGTGTTGTGGAGTGAAGTGTTTATTTGTGGGTCCAAACTTCCCTCTTTAGGTGGTTATTACATCTTTACATTCGTGAACATCATAAAAAGCAATGATTTTAAAAGCCCAGACGCATATTATTACAGCAATTCATTTGTTGAGGTGAGAGGAAATTAGAAGGAAGTTGCTGCACAACTACATCTATGCCTGAGCACTGCTGAAATCAAACAAAAAGAATTCACGGTGGCTAGATAGGGCTATTTCCTACTGACTCTCTCTGGGGACTCATAGAGAATCCATTTGTTTGTTTCTCAGTTTCACTTGTATAGGTTACGTGTCCCCACCCCTTCAGCTTGTAGTTTGCTGTGTCCTTGGATCTCAAGTGAGTCTCCAGTAAGGGAGCACGAAGGTGGTCTTGAGTTTTAATCAGTTCTTCTAACCCTGTGTCTTTTGATAGGAGCACTCAAAGTCTGTTCTTCTATTCTGATATTTGAGAGCTGAGCTCTTACTGCACTTTGAAATTTTTTTGTTCTCATTAATATACAATCACATGCAGAATATTATGTTTTCCAGTCTAACACATTCAGAAAGTCCCCCCTAAATCCCAGTTACAGTCGCTGTCCATCGGCATGTACTAAGATGCTGTAGAATCACTACATGTCTTCTATCTGTTGTACAGCCCTACCCATGACCCCCACCCTACACATTATACATGCTAATCCTAATGCCCCTATTCTTTCTCCCCACCCTTATTACTCCCTTCTAACAAACCCTACAAAGTCCCTTTCTCTTTGGTAACTTTTAGTCCACTCTTGGGTTCTGTGAGTCTGCTGCTGTCTTTTCCTTCCATTTTACTATGTTATCATACTCCACACATGAGTGAAATCATTTGGTACATGTATTTCTCCGCCTGGCCTATTTGACTGAGCATAATACCCTCTAGCTCCATCCACGTTATTGCAAATGATAGGATTTGTTTTCTTCTTATGGCTGCTTACTGCACTTTTTAAACGTTATTTCATTCTTCTTTTTTGTTTGTAGTTTCGCTATGTGCTTTCACCATTGCTCTCATGGCTACGAGCAGTAGCTTTGTGTTAATCGATATGTACCTATGTCTATCTATCTGTCTGTCTATCTATTTATCAATCAATCAATTAATCATCTTTTTGTCTGCACATCTGTACTTATGTACAGAACAGTTAACCATATGTCCTATATCACTTTCCTACACTATGCTTCCAAAAATCCTGCAAATTATCTAGGCTGTACAGAGAGCACTGGGTTCACCGAGACACTTGCCAGTCGAGTCGGCCTCGTGTACATACAAAACCAGGAAATGGTTTTGCTGGGACTTGAACCCGTGTCTCTATCCTCTGTCCTCTTTCATATCCTTCTAACTTGCTGTCTGTATTTAGCCACATTCGTTGACTAAGTGCTCCCTGAAGACCGCAAGTATCATTCCTCTGGGCCTGTTGTCGACAGAAAAGTAAACATGTTGCTTTGTTCACCGCCATGTTTGAAGGACATCAGCGTGATCACCGCCGATAGGACGGAGGGTCAAATAAAAAGGTACACCAATTTCTAGAAAGGAGCAGTTGGGAGCTAAGAGTGCATTGTGGAGTGACGTGTTTATTTGAGTGTCCAAACTTCCGTCTTTAGGTGGTTATTAGATCTTCACATTCGTGAACATCATAAAACCCACTGATTTCAAAGGCCCAGATGCTTTTTATTAGAGCAACTCAGTTGTTGAAGTGAGAGAAAATGAGAAGTGTATTGCTGCACCACTAAATTAATGGCTGGGAACTGCTGAAACCAAAGAAAAAGAATTCACAGTGGCCAGGTAGGGCTCCTTTCTGCTGACTGTCTCTGGGGACTCAAACAGAATCCATTTGTTTGATTGTTTTTCAGTTTCACTCGTGTAGGGTACATGTCCACACATCTTCGGCTTGCAGTTTTTCTGTGTCCTTGGATCTCAAGTGAGTCTACTGTAAGTGAGCACGTAGGTGTCTTGAGTTTCATCCCTTCTTTTAACCCTGTGTCTTTTGTTTGCAGCACTCAGTGCCTGACCTTTTATTCTGATGATACAGAGCTGTGCACTTATTGCACTTAAAGAATTTTTTTTATGATTAACCTTCAATCACGTGAAGGACATTATGTTTACTATGATCCCCCCTTCACCAAATCCCTCCGAAAAACCTCTTCAATCGCTCTCTATCAGCGTAGTTGGATGCTGTAGACCCCTTCACCATGTCCCCCCCACAGACCGCGTTACAGTCGCTGTCCATCAGTGAGTTGTAAGATGCTATAAGATCTCTACTAGTCTTCTCTGTGTTGTACAGTACTCCCCATGCACACCCGACCCCACGCATTATACATGCTAATCCTAATGCCCCCATTCTTTCTTCCCACACTTATACCTCCCTTCAGACACACCCTGCCCAGTCCTTTTCCTTTTCGTAACTTTAGTCAACTCTCGGGTTCTGTGAGTCTGCTGCTGTTTTTCTCCTTCAGTTTTTCTTTGTTGTTATACTCCACACATAAGTGAAATCACTTGGTACTTGTCTTTCTCCGCCAGGACTATTACTTTGAACATACTGCCGTCTACCTCCATCCACATCACTGCAAATGATAGTATTTGTTTTCTTCTTAAGGCTGCTTACTGCACTTTTTATACTGGATATCATTCTTCCTATCTGTTTGTAGTTTAGCTCTGTTATTCACCATTCAACATCTGGTTATGAACAATAGCTTTGTGTCAATCGATATGTATCTGTATCTATCTATCTAATGGTCTGTCTGTCTATCTATGTATCTATGTATGTATGTACGTATCTATGTATCTATGAATCTATCCATTTATCAATTTATCTATCTATCTATCTATCTATCTATCTATCTATCTATCTTCCAATCATCTATCTATGATGTCTATCATCTATCAATCTATGTACCTATCTATCTATCTTCCATCTGTCGTCTTTCTACCTATCTATCTATGAATCAATCATCTTTTTGTCAGCCCATCTATCCTTATGTACAGAACAGTTAACAACATAGCCTATGTCCCTTCCCTACATTATGCTTAAATAAACGTTGCAAGGTAACTAAGCCATAAGGAGAGCACTGTGTTCACCAATACACTTTCAGGTAGACTCAGCCGCGTGTGCTTACAAAACCAGTAAATGGAGGTGAAAGGACTTGAACCGTATCTCTGTCCTCTGTCCTCTGTCCTCTTATAATTCCTGCTCGCTTATTGACTTTATTCAGCCACATTCATTGAGTAAGTGATCCCTGAAGACCACAAGTATCCTTCCTCTGGGCTTGTTGTCTACAGAAAAGTGTACTTGGTTCTTTGCACACCACCATGTTTGTGGGACATCGGCGTGATCACTGCTGATAGGTGGAGGGACAAATATAAAGGAACACATGTTTCTGGACAGGAGCAGCTGGGAACAAAGAGTGTGTTGTGGAGTGAAGTGTTTATTTGTGGGTCCAAACTTCCCTCTTTAGGTGGTTATTACATCTTTACATTCGTGAACATCATAAAAAGCAATGATTTTAAAAGCCCAGACGCATATTATTACAGCAATTCATTTGTTGAGGTGAGAGGAAATTAGAAGGAAGTTGCTGCACAACTACATCTATGCCTGAGCACTGCTGAAATCAAACAAAAAGAATTCACGGTGGCTAGATAGGGCTATTTCCTACTGACTCTCTCTGGGGACTCATAGAGAATCCATTTGTTTGTTTCTCAGTTTCACTTGTATAGGTTACGTGTCCCCACCCCTTCAGCTTGTAGTTTGCTGTGTCCTTGGATCTCAAGTGAGTCTCCAGTAAGGGAGCACGAAGGTGGTCTTGAGTTTTAATCAGTTCTTCTAACCCTGTGTCTTTTGATAGGAGCACTCAAAGTCTGTTCTTCTATTCTGATATTTGAGAGCTGAGCTCTTACTGCACTTTGAAATTTTTTTTGTTCTCATTAATATACAATCACATGCAGAATATTATGTTTTCCAGTCTAACACATTCAGAAAGTCCCCCCTAAATCCCAGTTACAGTCGCTGTCCATCGGCATGTACTAAGATGCTGTAGAATCACTACATGTCTTCTATCTGTTGTACAGCCCTACCCATGACCCCCACCCTACACATTATACATGCTAATCCTAATGCCCCTATTCTTTCTCCCCACCCTTATTACTCCCTTCTAACAAACCCTACAAAGTCCCTTTCTCTTTGGTAACTTTTAGTCCACTCTTGGGTTCTGTGAGTCTGCTGCTGTCTTTTCCTTCCATTTTACTATGTTATCATACTCCACACATGAGTGAAATCATTTGGTACATGTATTTCTCCGCCTGGCCTATTTGACTGAGCATAATACCCTCTAGCTCCATCCACGTTATTGCAAATGATAGGATTTGTTTTCTTCTTATGGCTGCTTACTGCACTTTTTAAACGTTATTTCATTCTTCTTTTTTGTTTGTAGTTTCGCTATGTGCTTTCACCATTGCTCTCATGGCTACGAGCAGTAGCTTTGTGTTAATCGATATGTACCTATGTCTATCTATCTGTCTGTCTATCTATTTATCAATCAATCAATTAATCATCTTTTTGTCTGCACATCTGTACTTATGTACAGAACAGTTAACCATATGTCCTATATCACTTTCCTACACTATGCTTCCAAAAATCCTGCAAATTATCTAGGCTGTACAGAGAGCACTGGGTTCACCGAGACACTTGCCGGTCGAGTCGGCCTCGTGTACATACAAAACCAGGAAATGGTTTTGCTGGGACTTGAACCCGTGTCTCTATCCTCTGTCCTCTTTCATATCCTTCTAACTTGCTCTCTGTATTTAGCCACATTCGTTGACTAAGTGCTCCCTGAAGACCGCAAGTATCATTCCTCTGGGCCTGTTGTCGACAGAAAAGTAAACATGTTGCTTTGTTCACCGCCATGTTTGAAGGACATCAGCGTGATCACCGCCGATAGGACGGAGGGTCAAATAAAAAGGTACACCAATTTCTAGAAAGGAGCAGTTGGGAGCTAAGAGTGCATTGTGGAGTGACGTGTTTATTTGAGTGTCCAAACTTCCGTCTTTAGGTGGTTATTAGATCTTCACATTCGTGAACATCATAAAACCCACTGATTTCAAAGGCCCAGATGCTTTTTATTAGAGCAACTCAGTTGTTGAAGTGAGAGAAAATGAGAAGTGTATTGCTGCACCACTAAATTAATGGCTGGGAACTGCTGAAACCAAAGAAAAAGAATTCACAGTGGCCAGGTAGGGCTCCTTTCTGCTGACTGTCTCTGGGGACTCAAACAGAATCCATTTGTTTGATTGTTTTTCAGTTTCACTCGTGTAGGGTACATGTCCACACATCTTCGGCTTGCAGTTTTTCTGTGTCCTTGGATCTCAAGTGAGTCTACTGTAAGTGAGCACGTAGGTGTCTTGAGTTTCATCCCTTCTTTTAACCCTGTGTCTTTTGTTTGCAGCACTCAGTGCCTGACCTTTTATTCTGATGATACAGAGCTGTGCACTTATTGCACTTAAAGAATTTTTTTTATGATTAACCTTCAATCACGTGAAGGACATTATGTTTACTATGATCCCCCCTTCACCAAATCCCTCCGAAAAACCTCTTCAATCGCTCTCTATCAGCGTAGTTGGATGCTGTAGACCCCTTCACCATGTCCCCCCCACAGACCGCGTTACAGTCGCTGTCCATCAGTGAGTTGTAAGATGCTATAAGATCTCTACTAGTCTTCTCTGTGTTGTACAGTACTCCCCATGCACACCCGACCCCACGCATTATACATGCTAATCCTAATGCCCCCATTCTTTCTTCCCACACTTATACCTCCCTTCAGACACACCCTGCCCAGTCCTTTTCCTTTTCGTAACTTTAGTCAACTCTCAGGTTCTGTGAGTCTGCTGCTGTTTTTCTCCTTCAGTTTTTCTTTGTTGTTATACTCCACACATAAGTGAAATCACTTGGTACTTGTCTTTCTCCGCCAGGACTATTACTTTGAACATACTGCCGTCTACCTCCATCCACATCACTGCAAATGATAGTATTTGTTTTCTTCTTAAGGCTGCTTACTGCACTTTTTATACTGGATATCATTCTTCCTATCTGTTTGTAGTTTAGCTCTGTTATTCACCATTCAACATCTGGTTATGAACAATAGCTTTGTGTCAATCGATATGTATCTGTATCTATCTATCTAATGGTCTGTCTATCTATGTATCTATGTATGTATGTACGTATCTATGTATCTATGAATCTATCCATTTATCAATTTATCTATCTATCTATCTATCTATCTATCTATCTATCTATCTATCTATCTTCCAATCATCTATCTATGATGTCTATCATCTATCAATCTATGTACCTATCTATCTATCTTCCATCTGTCGTCTTTCTACCTATCTATCTATGAATCAATCATCTTTTTGTCAGCCCATCTATCCTTATGTACAGAACAGTTAACAACATAGCCTATGTCCCTTCCCTACATTATGCTTAAATAAACGTTGCAAGGTAACTAAGCCATAAGGAGAGCACTGTGTTCACCAATACACTTTCAGGTAGACTCAGCCGCGTGTGCTTACAAAACCAGTAAATGGAGGTGAAAGGACTTGAACCGTATCTCTGTCCTCTGTCCTCTGTCCTCTTATAATTCCTGCTCGCTTATTGACTTTATTCAGCCACATTCATTGAGTAAGTGATCCCTGAAGACCACAAGTATCCTTCCTCTGGGCTTGTTGTCTACAGAAAAGTGTACTTGGTTCTTTGCACACCACCATGTTTGTGGGACATCGGCGTGATCACTGCTGATAGGTGGAGGGACAAATATAAAGGAACACATGTTTCTGGACAGGAGCAGCTGGGAACAAAGAGTGTGTTGTGGAGTGAAGTGTTTATTTGTGGGTCCAAACTTCCCTCTTTAGGTGGTTATTACATCTTTACATTCGTGAACATCATAAAAAGCAATGATTTTAAAAGCCCAGACGCATATTATTACAGCAATTCATTTGTTGAGGTGAGAGGAAATTAGAAGGAAG